>NC_142934.1:53519167-53534167 GCF_046866305.1 Octopus bimaculoides | reverse complement strand
GTTGGCTTTGTGCCAAAATTTGAAATCAATATCAATAACTATATTTATAAATTGCATTTCCCGTGTGGTAACGAATCATTTGTCAACAGCATTAAAGTAGTACCTCAAGTCCCAGTCTTTGTTTAAAAACATTTTTCTTTCATAGATATGTTTTCAAATAAATATATGGTTCTGATGCTTTACATACATCATTTTTAAAAATAAATTTCTCCCTCTTTACCACTCTGTTTGTAACTTTCTACCCAATTTTACAAACTACGTTTTTAACGTTAATGGGAAGCATATATTACGTATTTCATATTGATAGCACAACTTTTGCTTTGATATTCGCTATATTTTACTCTATGCTCATTGCATAACATTTTCATTTTGTTTTCTTCAAAATTATTTTATGATGGGAAAAACGAAAAACGAACCTTGAAGATTCTACTTCCATTATAATTTTATTATTCTGATTTCATCGCTGTAAGCTCTTTTTCTTGTGTTTAGGTCGGTCAACAAAAACTTGATAAGCCATAAACGGGTGAAGCAAAGTTTCTGTGTGAATGTCCAGTCTTACAATTATTAACGATATTTCTCTGTACTGGTAATACTTAAATGCGTGCACATGAGTGTGTGCACATGAGTGTGTG
The DNA here is from genome assembly GCF_046866305.1 of Octopus bimaculoides. Classification (NCBI taxonomy): domain Eukaryota; kingdom Metazoa; phylum Mollusca; class Cephalopoda; order Octopoda; family Octopodidae; genus Octopus; species Octopus bimaculoides. Next base: position 53,533,535 of record NC_142934.1, on the reverse strand, counting down.
CACATGTGTGTGCTTCGATATTTGTGTATGCGAGTGTGCACGAGTATATATTTTTGTCAGTGTTGATACGTACCAGTGTGGTTGGGTATTTGTTTTTTCTTTGAATATGCATATCGCAGCATCCTCTCATACTTACATTGTTTTGTTCTTATTTTTGGGGTTGTTTTTGTTTTGTTTTCTACGAATATATAATGATTAATCTACTTCTTTTCGTGTATGTGTGCTATATCTTATACAGTAGAGGCCATTACTGAACTAACAAATATTTTAATAAAATAATGAAACCTGTTATTTTGCAGCAAGTGTTAAAAATATGTACTACATGTATTCTACCAATCTCTCTTATACATTTTTTTTCATATCTAATACTCAAAAGGTGGAGAATTCGGTTTACCTTTTTTTCAAAATTGCAAAGCATCACAATCGATTATATGAGAAACTTCTAATGAACGAGTAAACATAGGTATTGAAATCATTTTACGTTAAATTCTGATTTGTATTGAAAGTTAGTTTAAGCTATAATCAAACGTGCTTTTTATATTTCGAAACCCATCTAATGCTAAATTAATGGGTGAAAAAATGTGCAAAGGAGTAATAGTGATAGTAATAGTAAGAGTAATAAGTGAAGGCGCCATCGTAAATGGCAGTCATAAATAGCATCATGGTTAAAATAGATTCATAGAATGAAAGAGAGTGCATTATGTAATGTCTTGTGTGTTCTATAATCAAAATAAATATTACGTTTCAATATTGATTTTTATCCAGTACAAATCCGACTGACGTACAACGATACACATTGTCCCAGCCAAATTCATTTGAAAATTTGAACTCCGGTTCGAAAATGTAAGTTATATTTAATCCATACTGTAAACCCATTTAATAGTAAGAAAACGCTGTTTCTACATATCAGACGACGATGGCAAGTCGAACTGCCAGTTTTAAAACCACTAGTTTTTTTTTTTCCTTTTTTTTTTCGATAAGATTGCCGTTGAGCGCGAAATATTTTAGTCTGACAGTATCAGTCTTCTATTTTCCTAAATGTATAACTCGCCAGTCTTAATATTAGCGTTCACAATTTTAGACTCTCTGAAATATGTTTTCAGGGGCCAATTTAATCGATTAGAAGACACTCAACAAAAAATACATTTTGCCGATAGAAAGAAAAAAAATCTATTGGAACGAGATTTAATGGAGGATAAGTGGAGGGGTGAGTGAAATAAGTATACAGAATAGGATTTCTAAAACTATTTGTTCAAGAAATATTTATTGCTTCATTGATTTCTCTGTTTCATCATATATTTATCGTTTTATATTTTTTTCATATTTTGTTTATTATTGTTTCATTATTGTTATTTCAGTTTGAAGTGAACTAAACAACAGCTGCACAATTAATCATTGAAAATCGCCTAGAATAATGGAGAAAGAATTCAGTCTCTTTGGGATAACGCTATAGAATATACTTTCGATCAGTGGAGCTTCATAAATTTGAGAATCTACGTATTAGACGTTCATAAAATTCAAGTAGTTTCCAGGAGAGCAGTGAGAGAAAAGGCAAAAGGAAAAAGTAATACAGATGTGGTGCCTCCGTATATACGTATATATACATATATGCACACATAGATAATATATACATATATATATATATATATATATATATATATATATATATATATATATATATATATATATATATATATATATATTTACACGTATATATACGTATATATATATCCACATATACACATACACATATGCATATATGTATATATGTCTATATAAATATATATATCTATATATCTATATCTATATCTATATATATATATATATAAGTATGTATATGTGTGTATGTATGTATATATATATATATCTACACACACACACACACACACACACATATATATATATATATATATATATATATATATATATATATACATTAAACGTAAAATGAAAACAGAACACAAAGGATATCGCGTTACACGTGTTTCATTTTACGTTTAATATATTCTTTCACCTCGGCCACGATCCGGCATATACAGGTGCTTACACTTATCAAGTATTACCTCTAAAATTTACAATATCTATCTATCTATCTATCTATCTATCTATCTATCTATCTATCTATCTCTCTCTCTCTCTATATATATATATATATATATATATATATATATATATATAGCGGGGCTCATATGCATACATGCAAGTAATTATGTTTCTGTTAGTATTATTATATGCCCATATATGTATGAGTAGAATAAAATCTGGGTGCTTACACTTTACTTGAAATACGCAGTTTCGAATTCATTTCTTTAAAGAGTGATGTACATATCCCTCTATTTCACTTTCTTTTTTTCCCTTTCCACATTGGTTTCTTGCAGACATTATGCACACCCTCATACACATACTTAGATAAGTATACATATATGCCTATGTATATATCAATATTCATATCAGTATCTATCAATTTATCTATCTACATTCCTATCCATCTACCTGTCTATATAAGTACACACACATACACACACGGACGGACACACACACACACACCCACACACACACACACACACATGTATATATAAATGTATGTTTCTAGACATATGTAGGTATGTATGTATGCAAGTAGCTCATGCATGTTTGCATATGTGTGTGTGTGCTCGAGTATGCTCGTAGAGATATATATATGTATATATATATATATATATATATATATATATATATATATATATGTATGTATATATATATATATATATATATATATATATATATATATATATATATATATATATATATATATATATATATATATATATATATATATATATATATATATATAAGGTTGTGGAGGGTATTGGATTTAACCAAACCCCGGAGGATATATATATACATATATATATGTATATATATATGTATAAATTAATAGTTGTACCTTATATTGATGAAATATATAACGTTACGTTTGTGAATATAAATGTGTACTTTGAAACGATTCGCAAATCGCCGTGGGCTACAATTTACCTTATTATTTAGAATAAGGTATGGCTAATTGAATCCGGTATTACGTTTAAAAGTATCGAATACTTGAATTACTGAACCAAAGCTTGCCCATATACCACATTGAAGATGACCCTTAAGGATCACGTTACTTCGACATGCATATGTTGAATTGTACACTGAGTGTAAGAATCAAATTCAAGAATTTCTTCGATCAATTAATTTGAATGCCTGCAGATTAGTTCGTGGTTATATTCATTGATAGATATTGCTCAGGATAGATGAGAACAGCACTAACATTCCTTTAAATTTCAACAAGCACATATACGTTCATAGCTACCAGAGATGATAGATATCATTACAGTAAAAAAACAGAAAAGGAGGATAATTACTGAGTGGTCGTTTTGTTAACTACCAAGATTGAGATCACGTAAAGTTAAAAAGTTGGAGTACTAACAAATGGGTTACAAACGTAATGATTCAATTCTCATGACAAAATTGTGTAGAACCCATTGGTATGATAAAAAAAAAAGAAAGGACGATTAGATGGTTACTAATCTAATCTATATTAAAAACCGATATTTGCATAAAAATAATAATATACATGCAAATTCAGCTCAGATTCTGAGTTTGTTCATGGCGAACATTAGTCTGGTTATGTTCATATACAGCACTGATATGATAGATGCCCAGTATAAACAATATCTGTGGTGTGGATGATCTACTTTATCCTACTCATCATTGAAAACAAAAAAAAACTAATTGTGGAACTGAGATTTGGTTATCCCTCCTGCGTTGCTCAATGCAGTTTGCAGACTCGCAACAGTCCTGTTTTTTATGCATACACTAACACAAACAAATCTATGTGATATATATGTTATATATATATATATATATATATATATATATATATATATATATATATATATATATTGTATATAAACATATACAAAATGTACATCACCCACATATATATATATAAACATTTACAAAATATACTTCATATACATTTATATACATATGTATATATATATATTTATATACATACGTACATATATATATATATATATATATATATATATATATATAAATTGAGGTACTGAAGCAGGTGAAATCATTTTTATTAACCTCGTGATTTCGTGATATGTAGGAGGCTAGCAAATAGCTTTTGAATCATTTTGTTTTCCATTGTTCTTGTTAATTTTTTTATTTGAAAGATTTCCTAATTGTCGCACATTGATTTCCGCGCATCCGCATTACCTCATAAAATGAGAATTATCATTCTGAACTCTATTCAGTATATGAAAATGGATATCCGGTGTATGTTTTAACACTGTATTTCTACATTTCTATAATACATATCCATAGGAGTATTTTCAGAATATATATAGTTTGATATAATTTCAACTTCATCGTAAGAAGTTATTCTGGTTCGAACATTGAAAAAACACGAGTAGATATTCAAACATTTTCACTTTGTAACATTTTACACCACTCCACCACCATCAACGTTGCAGAATGAAGCAATTTTTTGAATAGGTGAATCTGTGTATTTTGTTGAGATTTCTGACCTACTGTAATAAAAAGATGGGTGCTCACTAACACTTGCTTTTAAGTAATAGCTGTCTAACATTCATTTTTTTAATACCTCCTAATACGTGAATTTTTGGAATTTTCGGTTCGCGTTTTTCCTATACGTTTGAGGTAACTGATATTTAGTGCCAGAGGGACTTGAGACGGCGTAAATTAAAGAAATGTTCCTTCCAAAATCATGGTATCAAAACTATTTAGATTATTATATAATGATAACGTACAAATGAACATTTTTCAACAGTTCAAAAATGGTGAAAATTGCTTAAATGTTAATGGTCATAAAATCTCACTGGTAGTAGCTATGCAGCTGGAATTTTCAGCAATTACTGATTACAAACGTATATTTCAAGACCTTATGAGACGGTTACTTGTATTTCAACTCACTCCATTGGTATTGAGGAAACTTATGATCGAATGCATCTACGCGGTGACATTTCAATTGCGTTTAGCGTAAAATCACAATAATTTCAAGAAATTAAACCATTGACTATCTACTGTTCAAATGGCAATGTACTCATGACACACACACACATATATATATATATATATATATATATATATATATATATATATATATTTATATATAGGCATACGTGTATGTATGTATGTATGTCTATGCAACAATCCATCCACTTTTCTTTTGTCTTGCGAGGATCATGGAGAGATTGTTTCAGGCACCTTTTCCTTGGGTCATATTACAGCTTTGGCTGGTATCACAAGCGTTAGTAACTGAAACTGTTCGATCACCTCGTTCTTCGTTTACACCTGCGACTTGAAGAATCTTTCTTACGATACATTCCGGCGACATTTTAATCAGATGTCAGTAGAACCAGAGCTGTAAACTCTCGAAGCTGGAAGCATGCGTGTGAATATGTGTGTATGTGTCGGCGACTTTGTGAACAGAGCCGTAAATAACTCAAATGACAAATATATTAAGCCTACAAATATCGTCTTTCTAATTCAATCTTTACCAAAATCTTATTTTACTTTTAGTCTGAAGCACATAAGATTACATTGCTTTCTACCTAATACGCAGTACCAACGATGCTGTAATATATAAGTAAACATCACGTAAGCTCTGTACAAATATGCCAAATGAATGATAGGTTGATTCAAAGAGCCTTAACATTAGACGGTGCGTTGTTTGCGTACAGCTGGTGAATTGATTACGTAGAAGCCATTGTCTAATTCCTTTCTTTATTTTTATCAATATACTATTGACTCTTTGCTTTTAAATAGATGGTGTATTTGGACATTTTGTTTAATGTATGTTATAATATTCTATAACTTTTGTTTATAGACTCGATAAATGTATTACATGATAAAAGGCTAAACCTAAATACATTATCTTCTTATAAAACTGCTGTTTCTTGGCACAACGTTATATAAATATAAACTGAATTTGTTAGCAACAAGCTGTACTATCGGTTTCAAATTTTGATACAAGGCCAGCAATTTCTCGGGAAGGGGTTACATCCATCCCAGTATTCAACTGGTGCACATTTCATTGACTCCAAAATGATGAAATGTACATTCCTCAATGGAATTTGAACTCAGAATGTAAAGACGGACGAAAAGGATTCTACTGGTTCACCTCTTTCAAAGCAATCTGAAACATTGTTTACAAGTTTTGGCACAAAGCCAGCTAGTTAGGGGGATGGGTCTAGTAGATTAGATCGTCCCCAGTACTAGTTTTATAGAGCCCTGACAGGATAAAATTTAAGTCGCCCTCGGCGTAATTTGAACTCAGAGCTTAAATATGGACGATAGGTTGTCGAGGATTTTGCGCGGCGTGCTTACGATTCTACTAGCTCTACTCTTTCGAAGCAATCTCAAATATTAATGGTTTCTATATAGTTCACCCATTCCATGTATGTGTATCTTTTACTTTATACTCGTTACAGTAATTCAACCACTTTTAATGGCTTAGTGTAACAAATCGTCCCCAGTACCTTATTCTAAAATCTGGTACTTAACATGCGAGGCGCTTCTGCCGAATCATCAAGTTATGGGGACGTAAAAGAAACAACATGGATTTCAGGTGGTCGGAGGACAAATCTTCCTAATATCTATATATCTATCCGTCTGACTGTGACTCTCTCTTTCTCGTGCAAAATAGATAGATCGATCGGTAGATAGATAGATAGATAGATAGATAGATAGATAGATAGATAGATAGATAGATAGATAGTAAGATAGAGAGATAGATAGATGAATTCGGGACTGCCTTATATACGAAAAATACTCATGCAGAGAAAAATCAAAATTTCCTTTGATGAATCTCTGTATGCGTACAAATCTTGTATATAAATATATCGTGCACACAAGTGGATGGCCTTATTGGGTTGATGGCTGATTCATTAAAGAATCGTTATCGTAATTATGTTTCCAGCTTTAAGACAATCAATAAGAGACATTCAACATCTTGCGAACATTTTTTATGGCGACTGAAGGAGGATAAAACGAAGTTCAGCATTAATTGATCCATAGTAAATTACGTGAAACCATAAAATATAATTTCCAGGAGATGCCGTCTCTGCACCGCGGAATCCCTACCTATTCTGTGGGCTAATGAGAAGATCATTATTAGAATTTTTGAAGGAGTCTCGAAATGCCTACACGCATATAAATATACTTTCGCACAATGCAGTGGGAATTAATTTTAAGTAACCGTTAACTTAATTTAATTTACTATAAGGTATGGTTGACGTAAGTTTACTTTTAAGCTCTCTATTCTTATAAACACCAAGTAAATAATTAACTCGCTTTGTGATCATAAGTGCACCAAACCTCACGGTTGCGTATGCTCACAGTTTTACGTATGCTCACATTTTTGCGGATGCTTATATGAGCGAATGTACTCGCATCATGCAGCTTGCCCGAGGGCATTTATATATCCATATCTGTTAACGGTTATTTTTAATACTTTTCCCGCTGTATTGCGCGTTCGTTTGTCATTTTGCATATCTGTGATTTTACTTTTGATCTTCTATATAAATTAAGATATTTCCTCCGTCTGGCTGCTTTTCATTTTCCAAAACGGAAAGTTACATTGTGGTAAAGTCATTTTGACGAGTTTTATTTATTCATCACCCGACGTGATACATCTGCACCAGTGGATGCTCTGGAACTAGTTGTTGAGTGTCCTACGCATGAGGAATCAATGCTAGATGTGTATAAAAATTGTCCTGATAAATATTAAATTCTCGTATATTCCATCTTCCATCTTTCATTTGCCATGTACTTAACGATCACTGTGAAAGTGACCGTGTTTTACCAGTAAGCTGCTAGGTGTAAAACCATTCGTTTTATTATGCATATTATATATTTACAATATAAACTGGATATGGGCGATCGTTGTATTCTTTCTTGTCTTGAGGTTCATAGCCAAACGGCTAGATAGATTCGCGTTAACAGTGGCACACATGTGGACATGGGTGCATAGATTGAAATGCGGTTACTATTTTTTTTGCTAGCCCCCATACTTACCGAGAAAATCGATTAAAAGTTTTCTAATGGAATTCCCCTGTTTGTTCCGCCATTAAAACAAGTTGCTTACGCAGCCGGCATATACCATTTCGCTAGCAACAAGAGGACTATAGGATGTGAGTCAGCGAAAACTTTCGCAATGCTGTCTCTCTTCTTTCACATTTTTCTGGGGTTAATATTCTTACTCTTTAGTTACAGTTTCTCATTTAAACTGCATAATAAACAGAAATGCTGGATTTAGACTGCGGGCTTTTTTTAGGGAGACTCGGCTGCTATTTTTACCAGGTCTAGCTACCATGTAGAGGTATGAACTTAAGTTTCATTCACATATTCACACTTCAAAAATTTAACATAATCTTTTCTATAGATCAACTATTGTAAAAAAAATATACAATGACCCATTTTTTATTGAAACTTTCATTCGACAACACTTTCCTCTCTATCCTCATCCTCCGTTTCAAGTGGCAGATAGATAGATAGATAGATAGATAGATAGATAGATAGATAGATAGATAGATAGATAGATAGATAGATAGATAGATAGATGGATGGATAGATGGATAGATAGGTAGATAGATGGATGGATAGATAGATAGATAGATATATAGATAGATAGATATATAGATAGATAGATAGATAGATAGATCTATACATACATACATACATACATACATACATACATACATACATACAGAGAGAGAGATGCATATACATGGCATATGCACACACGGATAATCACATACAGACAAATATATTGTGCATAAGTGTTTGCATATATATGCATTTGTATATAAATAAATGTCTAAGCGTATATACACGGGGAGAGAGAGAGAGAGAGCGAGAGAGAGAAAGAGAGTTAAGTAGGTAGATATTTATATGAATATATGTAGGTATACATAGATGGTGAGAGATATGCGTTGTTTTAATCGTAAATTTTATGCTACCGTTGGGACATAAACGTAAACAAAAGCGCATTATTATATTACAAAAACATACGCACAAATATAATGATGAACCAAGTAGAGTAAAGTGCTGCGTTGTATTTTACAACTTTCTTCATATGAGATAGTTTTTCATGGAATGTGTAATAAGGCTTAATGTGATTTGTATTGAAATTTCAAGTGGTCCCTATAGCATTAACTATGCACGATGGGGGAACATCTTAGATTGCCAACTGAAAGGAATTTTTAAAAAAAATTGTAATATTACTTTCAAATTAGGCCACGTTTTTTCGTGTTTCAACACTAGTACGTAGCTTTCCAAACTAATAGTTACACTGAAAATAAATTTTATGGCAGATATTAATGTGGAAACGCCGGACTTAATGGTATAGGAAGCGTTTTCCTCAAACTAATACACAATTGCTTCTCAGTGGACATCAGGAATGAGATCTTCAATAAGACCTCGATAGATCATTATGCATTCTGGATCTTTCGAACGTATTTTGGAAACCTCATTGCTTAAATCGTTGCTAAGGTAAGTGAAAATCAGATCTCATAAACCTCCTCTAACAGTTACTGGGATGATCACTTGCTGTACGGTATTTTTTCGTTGTTTTAATCATATATATATATATATATATATATATATATATATATATATATATATATATATATATATATATATATATATATATAAACATATATTCTTTTATTTATTTCAGTTATTTGGTCGAACGAATCGACCCAGTGAGTAACTGGTAATTATTTACTCGACCACGAAAGGATGAAAGGCAAAGCGGAATTTGAACTTAGAAAGTAGCGGCTGACAAAATACCACTAAGCATTTCGTCTGACGTGCTAACGTTTCTGCCAGGTCACCGCCTGTATATATTTGTATGTATACATGTATTCGTATATCCTTGCATGCATGTAAGAGTGTAGGTCTCAATGAGAGTATGGGAGATGAGGAAAAATTGCTCGATTATGCGTAAGTAATTAGTCTCAGAAAAAAGCATAGACCTACCTATTATAAATATATATGTGTATATATATATATATATATATATATATATATATATATATATATATATATATATATATATATATATATATATATATATATATATATATATATATATATATATATATATATATATATATATATATATTGTTAAACAGAACAGCAAACATTAACGCAAAGCAAACATCTCAAGTCAAATACAATTTTATTATAGGAAGACGTTCAAAACCTGACAGCTGTTGCTGGGATATTCCTGAGTATAGGATATTCCATCATCAGAGACAAATAGGTAAAAAAAAAAACAGGGAAAATGAGAATGGTATATATTAATAATATGACGATATAGAGGAAGGGACTAAAAGAATAAGATGGAAAGAAACAAGAAAAACGAACCATTAATGTTCATAATTAAACTTTCCGAATTTGTAGAAATCAGAGCATGAGTCTTTAAGTGCAATTCTGCGTAGATTCAGAAACGGAAGTCCTTAGGTGCAATCTAAACAATCTTATTTAGATCATTTGTGAACTAAGCCCCCATATTATATACATATATATATATATATATATATATATATATATATATATATATATATATATATATATATATATATATATTGTATATTTATATAGATAGTGTGATGAATATAAATTCAATTCAAAACCAAGTGGCCTAGCATATACACAAATCTGAAAATTCAGAAAAAATTGTATTACATGTGTATAAGTGATGACCACTAAGTGGACATTCAATATGCTAGAAAGAGGTCATCAACGACCCAACCACAAAGAAAAATAATGTTCTCCAGAAAAATTTCGCAAAACACTAGAAGGGAACAAAATGAGAAATATAAAGAATAACGAAATATACAGAATAACATTTCTTTATATATGTATATATATATACAGAGAGAGAGAAAGCAACAGACAGCCAGACAGACACAAATAGATAGATAGATAGATAGATAGATAGATAGATAGATAGATAGATAGATAGATAGATAAAATTCTTTATTGGCCACACAGGGCTGAACACAGAGGGGACAAATAGAGAGAGGACAAATACAAATGTAGAGTTTTTTTCTTTTCAAAAAATGAAAAAAAGAAAAGGGGAAAATAGAGAAAAAATAAAATTCCGATCATGGGGGATCGGAAAAAAAGACGATCAAAAGGGACCGTGGATCACAGAAGAATTTTTAAAGTGTAAGAAGCAAGATTAGGTTTATCCGTGGAAAGAAAAGCCTGCGGAAACGACCACGTTAACTTCAGGCAGGGAGGGAATAAACACATGAGAACAAAGTACACAAACTCTCTGTCTTTTTCGATTTACAGGATCATGCTCATCTTTGCTACATTCACCCACCTTTTTTTTTTTTGAAACGTTCATGAGACAAAAGCTACCTCTCAATTCTCACCTTCCTTTTCAAGCGGTACTTGAAAAATTTGATGAGCGATCGGCCAGAGAGGTAAGTGTTTATCTCTAATTCTTTCGCTTGAGTCCACCACACACACATTCTTTCACCATGGCCACCACTACGATGAAGACTGCATTGCCTTTCCGTTTGAGTGAAGGTGGCAGAGCAATTGTCACGATAGACTCATCCGACAGGCGGACTCGTCCTACACGTGACAGCAGCCGTTCGGTATAAGTCCACAAGTCCGAAATGGTTGGACACTGCACGAGTGCGTGCAGAACGGTTTCTTCGTTCTGACCACTCCTCGGGCAAGTCGGTTTGGTGTGTCTCGAACCGTGCCTGTAGAGCTTATCCAGTACAGGTAATGCTTCTTTGCACAAACGGCGACCACACCTGTTCACTGTCGTCTACGAAGCGCCGGAAATGTCGCAGTCTCAGCCCTTGTCTGCGCGTCATCAACCACGGCATGATTAGCCCTCCATTTAGCGGGTGTTGGCACTAAATGGATCGCCTAACCATCGGAACGCTTCCCTTCCACAAGAAGCAGAAGAGTATGCGTTCCAGTTTAGTGATGGTAGGGTTGGGACAAGGCACGACGGTCAGGCAGTACTTGATGATAGATGCGATGTAGGTGTTCGCGGCCTCCGCCCGCCATTTTACGGATAGCTTCCTCTCTGCCCATTACTGAGTGTGAGTGGCCACCCTAGTCGTTATTTCGCTCCAGTTCTTCTCCATTTGGAAGTCAAGACCGAACCAGACTCCGAGCAAATTAATCAGTCCTTCGGTTGTTTCTGCATGTGTGTACGTCTGTTAATTTGTGAGGTCTATATGTTTTTCTTTGTGTTTTATGTGTTTATATTTTCTCTTTTATTGTTATATGTAGTTACATAAATTAACGCTTCCCACAAATTACTAGAAAAATATGCATTAAAATTTTAAAAATTGGAAATGTATAAACATTAAAAGCCATGAGGCCAAAAAAGCAAATAATAGTGGATATAGATAGAAGCCTCAATTGAGCTAATTCAATTTCGGTTAAAAATATTTTTTAGATTATCTAGAAAATGTAGTACTCTAAAGCATGAGACAACCCATCTCGAAAGTAGGTTAATGGAGACATATGTAGTATATATAAAAGTCTAGATACATATTTTATGTATATATATATATGAACGAAATCAAAGTGATGGCTGACCCATTGCCAACTGGAATCGGAGCGGATATTTTCATGGAACTCCTTCGATAGAAACGTCTATAGCTAAAGTATCGGAGAAGTTTCTACAATTTTACTTGAAAAGGAAAAAAAACTATTTGAAAATAAATAAATATACGCTGAACATGTAAGTTGCAGTAATCTAGTGTATTGAGAGTGTACCACTAAAGTATACGTTTAAACATTGACTGACTATAAGAAAATATAAGCAAATTAAATACAATTGCTGCCTTGTTTGAACTTGTATACACACACACGCACACACACACACACACACACACACGCACACACACACACACACACACATACACACACACACATATGTATATATATATATATGCATGCATACATGTATGTATAAATGTATGTACATATGCATGTAAAAGTATTCTAAAACAATAACACAATTGCAGTAAGGGAGAGTTGAAGGAAAATAGGCCCACTTAAGATCGGAATTGATGTTTTCTGTTGTTGGATCAAACCATTCCTTTTTACAGAAATTACAATGGCAAAATAATTTTCAGGTAAGGTGAATATATATTTTCATATTGTGTTTTTGAATGTTATTTTCTATAAGATTCTTTTACTATTTTGGAATATGTGTAGGCAATATTTAAAAAAGTAACTTTAAAAATAAAGATATATTATTAAAGAAATGCAATAAATGAAAATTGCGGAAGTATTACATATTTTGCTGAAGAATGAAGTAAAGGTAAAACTGCATTGCTTAATATCCATTAAAATCAAGTGCCACTCATCCAGACCAAGACAATTATTTGTCAAACAATCCATGGCCTAAAAGTTTTGAACATCGCTGACGTAAGTATACGTGTATGGAAAGATTGTACAAGTTTGAACAGGGATATTAATAACGAACATTGGTGTGAATTGCATAAACCCGAAACAGATTGAATAATATCGGTACCGAAAATATAAAACTATCTTTCTCACTACCTACTTCAAAGAAAAGCTATGTGACATTTATAAATGCATGTCACTCAGGCACAAATATACTTATAGTTTCAGACCCATACTACGCAGTTATCTTCACACAATTACACATACATACATATATGTAAATACATACATACATACATATATACATACATACATATTTAATTATAATTTTTTGTATGATGGCATTTGTGTCTAGTATGAGTTATATGAACCTATATACATAACACAAATTTGGGATTTCTGTGGAAGTATTTGCACGTGAAATTAGACTTCTCATAATATATTTTACAGCTTTATTTAAAAATATTAAATAAATATATAATAAATAATACAATCTTATGAGTTTATTTTCCGGTGCACTTCAGTAGACGTGAATCGATTTTGCATGTTTATCAAGATGTAAATCTACACAGAAAAATTAGATTAAATTTCATGAGAAATGTACGCAGTGTATCTGCTTCTTCTATATATTAATTCTCTACGTCGTATAATCTATTTTCCTTTTTCTTCCTATCTGTTTTTCTTTGCCAATTGCCTGTGTTTTTTCCTCTCTTTTATATTCTTTTCCTTTGGCAATTTCGCTTTAATATTCACATTCATCACTGAAATTCCGTTTAATAATTTCATGTATTTATCAAATTTATTCTTACATACAGCCAACAATATTTCAGATTAATATACACTTTTGTAATTTTTATATTTTGCCTATAAAATCGAATTTCCCCCACTTTTTACTTGCCTAAAAAATCAA
>NC_142934.1:53504167-53516667 GCF_046866305.1 Octopus bimaculoides | reverse complement strand
TTAAAATAAACCGGGTCTGCCAATAAATGGCGGACATTTTTGTAATTGGGCAACATTTTCACCATTTACATTATTTACATTCGACGGATATTTGTCCTCATCTTGCTCGTTGTTAACACGTTTCTTCTGATATACCCTCCAGCCTTCTTCAGGTGTCTTGGGGAAGTTTCGAACCTGGGTTCTCATTCCTAATGTATTTTTCGATGTTGTTGTTATTATTATTATCATTATTATTATTGTTCTGCTTGGAATCGAACTCGGAATCGTGGGGTTAGTAGCCCGCTTTCTTAACCACTACGCCATATGCTCGTGGGCAATTATGGAGGGTATTTTAGGGCTTATAAATCTAATATTCTTCCATTCTTCCTTAATACCGGTTCCCATATGCTGTTCATATCTGCACTCGGTCTGCTTAGGAGGTTGTTGTGTCCTAGCATATGTACTGCCTCATTTGGTTTTCGTATTTTCCAGTGGTGTTCTCTGTCTATTATTTTAACTTCATCCAACCGAGGGAGGTGGACTCCGTTTTCCCATGTGCTGAATCCATACTTGGTGCGTGTTATTAATACGTCCAGGAATGCCAGCTGATTGCCTTTTCCCTTTTCCATTGTGAACTGTATAGATGGTTTTATTGAGTTCGCATGATCTAACAACACTAGGACATCTTCCTGCTGGGGCCAGCGTATAAAGGTGTCATCAACATATCGTAGCCAAAGTGATTGTTTCAGTGGTGTTGATCCTAAAGCCAAATTCTCAAAGTATTCCATGTATATTTTAGCTATTACCGGTGATAATGGCGAACACATAGCTAAACCCTCCTGTTTTCGATATATATCAGTGTCCATGCAGATGTAGGTAGTTTCTACACAGAAGGTCAACATTTCCATCAAGTTTCTTATTGATATACTGGTGCGTTCTTTTAGATGGGTGTCTGTCACTAGTGTTTCTTGTATCACCAATAGTGCTTCACCAGTTGGGACTTTGGTGAAGAGGCTTATCACATCTATACTCACCATCTGGTTGGATTCAATGGGGTGTTCTTGATCAATTCTGTGAAGTGGGTGGAATTCTTCATGTATGATGTTAACCTTTCTGCCAATGAACTGAATATGCCACTTAAATTGGACAGCTGCCAAATAAATTGGGACAGCAGAAATGTTCCTACTACATGATAATGGCCGCCGTTTGTTTTCGTCTGCGCAGAACCGATTAATTTTAAAAGAATATGCTCAGAGAGGTGGTTCTAAACAGTCAGCGGGAAAAGGACTGGTTTTGAATGAATATACATTTATTTATTGAGAGGAGGTTGGTTTGTCTAATAATGTGGAACGTAGAGTATAAAATATATATATATATATGTATATATATATATATATATATATATATATATATATATATATATATATATATATATATATATATATATATATATATATATATATATGTGTGTGTGTGTGTGTGTGTGTGTGTATATATATATATATATATATATATATATATATATCTGTGTGTGTACATGTGCGAACATAGATACATATATACATATATGTATATATTTACATATTGATATGTGTACATATATTATATAAAGCAGTTTGATTTGTTTCTGTGCGCCATTCGCAGGCCTCTGACAGAAGCCGTTCACTTTCAGGATTATATACATAAATACATGTATAAATACAAACGCACACATGTATGTGTGTGTGTGCGTGTGTGTGTATGTGTGTGTGTACATACGTGTGTATTGCACGCGCGCGTTTGGGTGTATAAATATATTTAGATTTATATATAAGTATTTGAACTTGGGTACATGTCTACCAGTTTTTCGATTAAACCAAAGCCACCGTTTTATCTACCTGATGTCATCCATAGTAACGATATACTTTTCAGTGCATCTACGTCAAGAAATCCGCAGTGTATGTTGAGATTATAATTGATAAAGGAAACGAATACGGATTTAGATCGAATTTTAATTCAGCACAATGATTTTTCAACCATCGAGCATCTGTCCCATAGGAGTACAATTTTGTGCATCTTGTTGCGTTGCATCTAACAGTGCAGGCTGAATTGACAAAGCCATTAATGATCGATGCAAGCAATCAGATGCACGATATTGTACTTCTTTGGGACAGATGCAGGATGGATCCAAACGATCGTCGCGCAGAATAAATATTCGTACTAAATCCATCTTCCGTTTCCTTTATCAAGTACACACTCACACACACACACACACCCACACACACACACACACACACACACACACACACACAGAAGAACACACACACAGAAGAACACACACACTTATATACATATATAACGGAATAAAAAACTTATTTTTTATTGATGAATAGGAATATCTAATAAATTGAATATGGAAACATTTATACACTCATTCGCTCATTGGAAAAATACACCTCTACACTTAAAGCGAATATTTACCTTCTGTAGGTCCCGGTCAAATGACCACGCGTATATATCTACATTTATGTTCCTATATTTATATATCTTTACATCCTCTAACGACTTGCGGTCTTTAAAAGGAAAAATGCTGACTAGCGTATGAACTCAGCTCCGTTTATACAAAATTATGTAAAGCCGCAGGAGTGGCTGAGTGATAAGAAGCTTACTTTCCAACCACATGGTTCTGGGTTCAGTCCCACTAAAATGCGCCTTGGGCAAGTTTTTCTACTATAACTGGATTTGGTAGACGGAAACTGAAAGAACCCGGTTGTATATACATATGTATGCATTCGTGTGCCTGTGTGTTCCCCCTACCATCACTGGACAACCGATGTTGGTGTGTTTACCTCCCCGTAACTTAGCAGTTCGACAAAAGATATCACATAGAATAAGTACTAAGCTTGCAAGGAATAAGTCCTGCAGACGATCAGTTCGACTAGAGGGGGTGCTCCAGCATGTCAGCAGTCAAATGACTGAAACAAGAAAAAGGATAAAAGAGTAAAAGCGTAATCTCTTCTCGTTTTTGATGTTGAATTACGTGCCAATGGATATTCTGTTATTACTTTTCGCTCATATTCCCTTTCACTTTTGCATATTTAGTATCGCATGATCTTTTTAAATATATTTTGAAGTATTACTTTAGTTCAAGACGAAGTACTACAATTTCTGCACGGATTAGGCTTATTGAAATAAAAAACCAATTTCCTTAAGGGCATGTCACTTTTTGAAAATGTTTGATAATTCGTAGCTTCTGCCCATCTTACTTGCATTTCATATCAATTGCCATCAGGTGCCTGGTCGAGCATATTTGAAAACAAGATTTCACCTGGGATATTATTTAATATACCTTTAGTCGTTTTCACATATATATATGTGTGTGCCTGCATGTATGTGAGCGTGTGTGTCTGTTTGTGTGTATGTAGGCAGGCATGTATGTATGTTTCTATAAATGTATATGTTTTTTGTGTGCGTATGTTAATGCTTATGTCATGAAATTTCTTGATCCCTTTCTATTGAAAATGATTTTAAAAGAATTATCGATCCTAAAGGGTGTTTATGTCCATACGAATTTATATATGAGATTTTGGGAAACAATATACTGGTTGAGATTAATATTACAGCAGATCCTTTACGCATTTGTGTGTTTCTCTATATGTACCTATTGTTTACCAAATACAACCTGCTAATACGTGCTCTGCGCAACTATCCACTGATCGAATTATAATTTACAGATTAAACCATGATGATATTATTCAAATAATATCAGTTAATATTAAGGGTTGCAAACAAAATATAAATTCATTGGTCTTACACACCGAAATTTCCACCTCTATCTTCTAATTTTATATCAATATACTCTATTGCATCAAATGAGTTTACTTGTACTTATACTAGGATCCAGCATAAACACCTAATTTCATGCTATATTACAGTACGATGCATTAACACGTGAGATAGACGTTTTGGTATCAAATTACATACTGCTCTCGACAGTGACACAAAAGCCTACAGGAATTAATTTTTACAAACTGATAGGGGCGCATCACTATAATAACTCTGCTAGATATAGAATCCCAAATTTTCCTCAATTCAAAAAATTACATACTGTTTTATATTTTAGAGATGAGGAATTCTGTACATCATTTACATTATTTACATTGGACGGATATGTGTCCTCATCTTGTTTCTCGGGACCACAACGTTTGGGCTGATTTACTCTCCCGCCTTCATCAGGTGTCCTGGTAGAATTTTGAACCCAACTCTGGGTTCTCATTCCTAAGGCATTTTATGCTGATATTATTATTATTATTATTATTATTATTATTATTATTATATTTTTTATACAAGGTACTGCCAGGAATTGAACTTGTAATCTTGGGGTTAGATGCCTGCGCTCTTAACCATTATGCTGTGCGCGCGGTTTTTTTTCGATATCTTTGTGATACTTATGTGATGTTTTGCAGCTTCAATAATAATAATAATATATATATATATATATATATATATATATATATATATATATATATATATATATATATATATATACACACACACACACACACACATATATATATATATATATATATATATATATATATATATATATATATATATATATATATACGTATATATAAGTACGTATATATAAAAAATTAAATATATATATGTATGTGTATATATATACTCACCCTTTTCCCCCTCTCCCTCTCTCTCTTTCTCTCTCTCTCCCTCTCTCTTGATACATAGATATACATATATGTACATACATATACATATAAAGAAAGAGGGCTAGTTAGACAGACACATAAATAGATAGATAGATAGATAGATAGATAGATAGATAGATAGACAGATAGATAGATAGATAGATAGATAGATAGATAGATAGATAGATAGATAGATATTATGTTATGAGTATTTTGTGCAAAATACTATACATTTTATTGTGCTACAATTTTCTCCGAACGAGCAATCTAATAACCACTTGTACATTTACTCTACGTTGTATATTTAAAATATTTCAAGTTGTAACTAAAAACATGGGTTAAGACCGTAATCTTCTTATGAATTTAAATATAGGTCATATAAACAAAAATAGGAATCCAACAAATGCATAGATTTGAAGATAATATGCTTTTTAAATTTGTGAACTGATTTTCGGCTTTTTGCCTTCGCCTGAAAATATGTTCATCTTTATTATAAGCCCTTCTTACACAGGCAACATGTGTTTCGAACATGTGTTTGTGTACTGTATGTGCCTAGAATTTGCAGAATATTAATTTATCTTCTATTACTCTTAGTTTATAATTTTGTCACGTTTTTCGATAGACAACTACATGGAAATATATTCATGCTGTATATGTAGAATCATTTCAGAATTATTAGGAACGCAAAAATACCTACTCGCACTCTTATTTACACTTATAAGTGCGTGTGAAAGTGAGTAAATATGAGAGGACAGGTGTTGTAAATATATACCAACTGTGCATACATACACTACACACGTATATGCATATATACATGAATACACACACTCGCACACACACACATATATATATATATATACATACACACATACATACATACACACATACATACATACGCACATAAATACATACATATATACATACACACATAGATACATACATGTACACACGCACATATATATATGTGTGTGTGTGTGTGTGTGTGTGTGTGTGTGTGTGTGTTTAAAATGAATATGTCAATTAGATATGCTTTGATTAATGAATGATAATTACATTGTGTGTGCGTGTCCGTATGCACATCTTGGATATGCGCACCTCAAATTTCCCTTGGGACATAAATGATTTCAACAAGAACCTGGTTTCTTTGAAAGGCTCGTAATAGATAATACAATATTAATGGCATATCAATGTTTACTTAAAAATCTAATTCTCTTTTGTTTTAGAGATAAAATGTAAGCATTCCATTCATTTGATAAATCCCATAGTTCTGGTTTCATACTCAGTCAGCATATTACTCGATCCTTCTATGCATATTCTTTCTACGTTATATTAAATATATAGCGCATCAATATTTACTAATTATTAATACATACGTACTCAATCTCAGCATTTATATTAACATCATACACTGTCTTCGGAAATGTATTAAGATCTGATTATTAGTTGAAGGTCTTTACTAAACCAACCACTCGCTTATTTTTGTAATTACAACGACTTCACGTAAATTAAATTACATTAAAATCTGAAGTAACAATATGATGAACTTGCAACGCATATAACGTGATTTACTACTTTTCTTTAGAAACGTTTCTGCACATAAACATTTTTCGTAGATGTGTGGAAATTATATATGTGGACAGAATGCATTATACTGAGCGGGGAATATTAAGCAACTAATATTTTGTATGCATTCTAATTTCTTGTGCGCATATACGCGGGGAATAAAAGCTAATCAGAGTAACACAGTCTCTAATTTTTTTTTCAGACAATATATTAACTCAGTAAATAAAAACGGTTCAAAACATTGTTAATTATGTATTTGCTAATGTAATTATAAAACATTAAAATTGATTAATAATTTAAGATCTGAGTTAAAAAGACTAATTCGTCAATACTAAATATAACTTTTGTTTTACTTACAATTACATAAGATTTTTGAGGACGCATTTTGGTATTGTTGTGATGTCCTATTCAACGATACTGTGTACAGGTTACTTTCGGACAAAGTATTATTTACTGAATTTACTGAATTAAATATATTAATACAAAGATAAATAATATAGTCTAAAAATTATTCTCTAAACAATTCTAATTTCATATGCCTTTCTACGAACCGTTTTCTGCTTACTCTTAGCGAATTTTATGCACTCTTAATGGGTGATGCTAAACAGAATATACCCTGCGTAGCTATTCATTTTTTCCAATAAGAATTTGACCATAATATTGATAAATGGCTATTACCTTCTTGTAATATTGTTAACGTGAATTTTAATATTCGACAATATTAGATATGAGAACTCTTAATTAATAAAACTTTTCTCTTTAAAGTGACTGATATAAATGACACTAATATATGCAGCAGCATAACAAAAAAATATTTATCTATCATAAGATAACAACGTGGCAGTTTAAACAAATTATTTTATAATATCAAGAATTTTATGAGAATTCATACTAGTTGAAATTGTAATTATACTATATACGAAAAAAATTATATATCAAACAAAAGGTTTAACGAAAAGTGTGACCTTATGCTAAATCACATAATTACCAACTATTATTAAAACACAGGCCGTGGTACAATGTTTATGTATGCATCCAAGTGTAAAGAGGTGTGCATGTATCGGAATTCAAAACTTAACGTCAAGCAAAAATATCTCCATGTTCGATAGTCTTTGGTACCCTTTTATTGATGGTTGATTGAATTTACATTCCTATGTTAATAAAATCATTTTCAGACTGGGAAAATATAAAAACCGCTGTAGGTCAATGTTTAAAACGTAAATAAGTAAATAGGTTTTATCCAAAGTGATAAGATGTATGTGTGTGTGTGTGTGGGTGTGTGTGTGTGTGTCTGTGTGTGTGCGTGTGAATGTATGATCCTGTAAATAGTACATACAGTCCTCAGTTAATTCTCAATGAATTTGTTCAAAAGATGGTGAATTGCTAAAGTTATATTTTCCCCCAATGAAAGAAAATACGAAAATATAGCCAACAGTTTGCTTCCATTGTATTTCATTTGATTTCCGTCAACTGACCTGATAAGGTGTTAACAAACAGAACGGAATTTTATATGTAAATGCTAAAAAGGCCGTTAAGTGCAGATATATGTGCTGATTTAAGAAGAATATTTCCTTTCTTTGGCTATTAGAAAAAATGTTTCTTAAATATAATGAATGGACACGTTATATTCAATAGGAAATCTGTTTTAAAGCTTAAAAATTAACGTCACATCGTAGGCCGACAGGGAAATGAAGTACCTATTCGAATTTCAGTTTTAAAGCCTATCAGTCAAAAGAATGTCGAAATTTATAACATTCTCCCAAGTATGAAATACCTTGGTTTACAAACCTACCCCAGTTCAAATCATACTAAAAACAAATAACCCCACATTTCAAAGTGGGAAAGTAAAATTCTGTATGAATTTAAAATTTTAGTAGCGGTTTCATTATATGGAAACATTTCGAAATAAAAATTATTAGTATGGAAACATTTATCTCAATGTAAATATAATTATTACATGTGCATGACAGGAGAGGAAAGAAAACAACTATTTTTACTTGTATCACTCTCGTATTGTTACGAAGGAATGGCTAATGTTAGAAATTGCTTGAAAATATACGCAGAAAAATACCGTGGATAACCAAAACAAGAGATAAGGATGATGCTTTCATTATATACCTATATTTGTCACTTAAGTATAAATGTCCAGCAGTCGTTAAAGTGTGAAAATACTTTAAATAAGAAATTCAGATCGGGTTTTTATTAAATAAAACAATATATCAATGGCGATAATTAAGAATACTATTTCTTATAGTTCAATATTATTTAAATATATCACCTGTAGCAATGGACATTATTTTTTATAGACCTATATGCTAAATATAATTTGAAATTTGATAATGCAAATATAGTGAAAAATTTGATTATATGCTGATATAAGAATTCATTATACTCTTACTCTTTTACTCTTTTACTTGTTTCAGTCATTTGACTGGCCATGCCGGAGCACCGTCTTTAGTCGAGCAAATCGACCCTAGGACTTATTTTTGGGGAATCCTAGTACTTATTCTATCGGTCACTTTTGCCGAACCGCTAAGTTACGGGGACGTAAACACACCAGCATCAGTTGTAGAGCGATGTTGGGGGGACAAACACAGACACACAAAGACACACACACACACACACACACACACACACACACACACACACACACACACACATCTATCTATCCATCTATATATATATATATATATGTATATACGACGGGCTTCTTTCAGTTTTCCGTCTACCAAAGTCTACCAAATCCACTAACAATGCTTTGGTCGGCCCGAGATTATAGTAGAAGACACTTGCCCAAGGTGCCACGCAGTGGGAATGAACCCAAAACTATGTAGTTGGCAAGCAAGCTACTTACCACACAGCCACTCCTGCGCCTGTAGAGTTTTAAAATGTTGAAGTTAAACGCGAATCTTTTTCACATTTGAAATAATGAACTAAGATTGAAAACATAGAATGTTCAAACAAAAATGCTGATATTATCGGAATGCGATGTCATTGGACAGGGACTTGAGTTGGTAGATGCAGATTGATAAAATCGTTACACAGCATATTCTAATGTGGAATACGACATTATCTGTTTGATGAAATGTCTAGAGTGATAACGAATTTATCAACGAGCAATTAAGGAACCATCAACGTGGTTCTGAAATGCAGAAGTCCACAGCGTTGTTCTTGGTCCTTATATTTAAGGTTATGTAGATACACAGGCAAACACACACGCACGCACCTAAAAACATAATCTGCACCTAAAAACATCATCTCTTTCATAAGCACACCCAACCCTACAATCACCAACATGTTTCGCATTATATCCTCAAATCTACCAATAATCCTACAAAGCCCAAAAATGGGAAACCTACTAAACAAATATTGCATAGAAAACAGTAAACGCCAAGAAAAAAAAACTTAAAGAAACACCTAACAAGAGCACATTTCTCGTCAGAGAATAAAACTGAGTTCTTCGTAAAAGGGTGTGGAGATGGTAGATGTGGAACCTGCAGTAACCCCATCTACAAATATATAGTGGGGAACAGACAAATACAATTTAAGACGGGTCACACATTCAAAGTAAATGCAGACATGAACTGCAAGACGCGGAACGTAATATACTGCATAACCTGCTCCACATACAAGGAGAAATATATAGCCGAAACTGGAAATTCTTTATGCCAACGAGCCAGAATTCACCGACATATCCGACAGGAGGAACTACGGAAAATTCCACTGAGTGAACACCTAGAAGCATGTGGAGAAGGAAACTTTAAGATCTTTCCCTTCTATAAATGCTCAAGAAACGACACCTCCTTGAGGAAAAATATTTCATTTTTAATGATACATTATGATGTATAGTCCGCATTTAAGTTGGAATTCATCACGTGACAGTTAAAGCGGCTTTGCAAATTATTGGCGCAAAATATTTAGATTGCACTTAAAGTCGATATTCTACGAAGATTTAATGTAGAAGTAAAATGTTACGATATTTCAAAACCATTAAAATAAGCAGCACATACCATGTGAATATTTGATGAGAGGAATAAAACAAGACCACGTAATGAAGAAATTATCGTGTAAAGTGCAGAAAATTGTTCATTATAGATCTTCAGGCTTAAAAGGAAACGACTCGTGTGTACGTGTATGTGGATAGACCATAGGTTTAAATCTACTATGGCAGTAATTATTGGGCTATATACACACTTTAGTGCATAGGAAAATTCTAACAACAATACTATTTTAGCTAGGTTCACTATGCTGCGATAGTATGGAATAAATAACAAAACATATATAAAATCTCGTTCCATTGACTTCAAGAAGCATTATAATAGTAAATTTAAAATTAAAAGAAAATTGTAAAAAGCAAATGTGTGTTCATTCTAACAAATATTTCCATTTCTGCAAGTAATATATTTGTATTTCTACCAATTCCCGATCGGCTTTAAATATTTAACATTTGTTAGGTTAGAAATTTCAGGACAAACAAAATCAATTTTACAAACGGAAATCATAAAAAAGTAAGTTATAATAATCAATACATTTTATCAAAACACTTCTAATAAAATTCTGACATGAAATATTGTTTAAAAATTTTGTTTAAAGATGTTCCTGAAAGGAAATTTTGCATTAATTCTATTTCCAGACAATTCACATCAATTATCGAATTCTTAACAACAGTCATGTCATAAAATAATTTATTCTGAAAATAATTTTATATTTCAATCATCGAAATTTATCAACACTATTTTGCCTCATGTAAAACCGCAAGAAATAATAGACGATGAGGACGATGATGACGATAACAACAACAACAATGATAATAATCATAAGAATAATAACAAGATTAATAAAAATAATAATAATAATAATAATAATAATAATAAAAATGATAATAATAATAATAATAATAATAATAATAATAATAATAATAATAATAATAATAATAATAATAATAATAATCTTTTATACAATATGATCGAGGCGCGAAAGTTTTGGGGAGGGGAATAGCCGATTATTCGACTCCATTGCTAAACTGGTACTTTTTCCATCGACTCCGAAAGGATGAAGTGCAAAGTCGACCTCGACAAAATTTGAATTCAGATCATAAAGATAGACGAAACACCATTAAAGAAGAAGAAGAAGAAGTAGAAGAAGAAGAAGAAGGAGGAGGAGGGGGAGGAGGGGGAGGAGGAGGGGGAGGAGGAGGAGGAGGAGGAGAAGAAGAAGCAGAAGAAGAAGAAGAAGAAGAAGAAGAAGAAGAATCCTTCCTGTTATAGGGAGAAGGCTTGATATTTTTGACCAGGGGACAGTTATTTAAATTGACCCAAGTAACTCAACTGCCACTAATTTTATCCACCTTGAAATGGTGAATAGCAAAGTCGACCGGTGGATTTTGAACTCAGGACATGCGAATTGCCGCTAAATGATGATGAGGAGGAGGAGGAGGTGGAGGAGGAGGTGGAGGAGGAGGTGGAGGAGGAGCAAGATGGTTATCCCTCTTTTGTTGATCTCAGGATATATTCATGCATACAAAAGGCTATAAAAGGCCTTACAAGTATCCATGTGTACGCACATGCTTTGTTCTAAATTGATGGACGGTTGAGTGAGGACAGGGTAAGATGCATGATTATATTTGTTTTATCAATGAATTACATATGTGTGCTTGTTTGTTTGTGCGCGCGCGGGTGTGTGCATGCGTGTGTGTGTGTGCATGCGTTTCTGTACATATAACTGAATGCACAGATTAAAATAAAAGTATAGTGAAAGATATTCAAGGCATTTAGATGCAACAGCTCATAATAGGGTTGAGATTACACATTAGGGATTTCATGACTGCATTCTAAAAGGCAGACTAATTTCCAGTTCCATATCCGAGGCTTACATCTTTTCTTGAATATACCCCTCCTTCTTGAAATTTTAAACCAGTTTCTGCTTCGATTGACTCTTTGGTGGAATCTTTTTACTTTCGTTTACTTTGTTCTCTAGTATTTTCCACTTATTCCCATTACCAATCTCACCATCTCATCTAGATCATGTGTTCTCACGTTCTCAGTGTCTTTTGCTCCTGGCGCTGTAGAAGATACGGCAATATTTACTTTAACATTGGTGCTGCATTCATCTCTGAAGATCTGAATGTAGGTAGTATATCAAATTTCCTTTACTTATTCTTCTGAAGCAAGTGTGTACACTAATTTTCGTCTGACTTCTAAAATATGCTTTTTTATAACAATTATTTTTTTCAATTCTAGGAATTTACTTAAATATTCAATATATGGTAAG
>NC_142934.1:53484167-53499167 GCF_046866305.1 Octopus bimaculoides | reverse complement strand
ATTACACACTTTTACTATTCTGTTTCCTTCACTGTTCATATGACATCACATTACACACATCCAGTGCTAGCACAATTTCGTTTTTAAATAGTTGTATTCAAGGACAAAGGAGATGTATTGTTAGACGGGCCCAGATGTTTCGAAGGAAACGGAAGGCCGTCTTTGGTAACAAACAATTAGCAATAAAAGAAATACACGCAGAGATACTCACAAATATTAGGTAATAATTGTTCATGAGTACACACGCAGGCACGAGCACGCACAGACATATGAATACACATACACACACACGCACACATACACACATGAACACACGCATTTATAGTTATCAGTGTGTTGCGTATTTGAAACCAACTGAAAAAAGTTTATTTCTTTCGGATCCCCCAGAGAAAGTACTAGCACGATTACAAGAAGTGCAGTCATTATTGCGATATGTGCAGGTTTCAATGAGTTATAAGTTATTAAGTTACTAAACTTTGCAAACTCTTCTGTACGCGACGTTCGAATGGAACTGAAGGCCTCAAGTAGGAGTGTTTGAATTGTCTTAAAAAGGAAAAACATGCTAAACGTCCGTAAGCTATAATGAAACCGCAATTCATCACACAGGTTCATTTATGATTCCTAGGAATGTCAATCACCAAAGAATTGCAGGTGTCGGAATAGACTATGAGAACTGTGGTGCATGAGGACATTTGGTACAAGTCAAATGTCCTAAGGAGAGTCCTCTCCTTGCCGTAAAAGACACAAGGAAACCGTTTGAGCCGTGTCAAGCGGTTACTTAACAAAGTTAAAAAACCGCACGAACACGCAATGCTTTAATTCATATCTGATGACGAAAGTTTCGATCAACATGAAAGATCAGACAGGAAATTTTCTACCAACACAAAAGATAAGAAAGATATTACAGATGGCTATATGCAGATCGTTCTGATGATCCCACAGTTTTAGTGGTAGGGAGTAAGGAAGGTCATGTTCTATCATATCTTTCTTCAAAGTTTTAGAATTAATGTCTTTGTATATATATAGATGCCACAGACAATTGTTAATCCCTAGATGGATGGAGTACTCACTGAAGGCTATATGTATTTCACCAAAACTCAGCAGCTTCTCAGAATGACAGTGCAACAGTAGAATGGATCTCTGTTAATCTTATCCATCATATAACTGCAAATATGAGGCATCCAAACTCCTTCGATTTAATACCACGGATTAAGTGTTGAGCTTTACTGAAAGGAAAACTAATTAGAATTCTTACAACAGTCATCGAAGCTAAAAGCGGATTCATAGAATAATGATTATCGATGAAATATGATCCAATTTTTTTAAAATTAAAATACATACATTTCCCGCTTGATTATGAATGATTCCATTAAATTACCTTATGCGAATGCATATATTCATATATATATATATATATATATATATATATATATATATATATATATACACACATATATGCGTGTGTGTGTTTGAGTATGTGTGTATGTCTGTTTTTCTGTGTGCGCGACAGATAAATTAGACATTTGTGATAATTTAATAAAATCCTCTATAATTAAACGAAAAACAAATGTGTGTTAATAAGAAAAATTATGTATAAACACAAAATTTATTGTTCTTAAACTAGAATGTTTTTGTCAGTGACTTGAAATTTCGCCCACTAAACTATCTCTATGTGTTTCAGCTGCATAGAGAATGTGCATTTGCATATGCAACCCGCAACATTCTACTATGCACCTTCATTCAATGTCTTTCCAAAACTATCGTTCGAACCGAAGTGATTTTATTTACATGTGGTCAGCTCATTCTTTAAAATTTCATTCTGATTTCAGATGCAAAAGAAAATGAAGGCATAATGTTGAAAATCGTTGTGTCTATAAAATTTATTTTATATCTCACATCTGGTAACCTTAGTTCTAGAACGAAGCTGAGAATTCTATACACTAAATTCGGTGAAAATATGTATCTTTGTGTTTTGATGCAAATTCATCTACGTATTAGAAGTGATTAAATGGAAGCAAGCTAAATTTATTTGAATCAATTGATGGAATTCTGAATGATTAGATTATATATCTGTAATATACGGTGCGTACTTAAGATGTCCATATGAAAGGTACGTACAATTCAATTGTATATTATATGGAACATACTGTATACTATATTTTATATTATATGGAATATACTGTATACTTTATTTTATATTATATGGAACATACTGTATACTTTATTTTATATTATATGGAACATATTGCATACTATATGCGTTGCTATGATTTGCCAAGAAGCCATTTTACGATGGTGAGAGTATCGGCATTTAATTGAAACTTAAACCAGATATTATACTGACACTTAACATGTAAATTCAGGCAGCTCCCATTTGTGTAGTGGATACTGGCATATCTAACACCTGCATGGAAGTGTTTAAATATGTTTCCATGCAGGTACGGACACATCAAGGTCCGTTCATTTCTACTGTTAAGCAACTGGTGATTTGATGTGAAAGTCTGGTAAATTTTCTCCATATATAAATACATCTTCTTCTTCCTGTTATATATGGTGCACCTGTGCTAATTGTTTCCATTCTATACAAACGCTATCCATTTTATCCTTAGGAGGCCAAACGAACGTGTTCAAGCTAGTGTTGTGCATCTTAATTTTATCCTTAAACAAACTTAAATTGTTTGCCAGTCTCAATTTGAAGTTTTTTGAGGGCGCACCTATGTACAAATCGGAATTTCTCTCTGAGATAATCAGTGGTTAGTGGAACACATCGATCCCAGTGCTAATGACACTTATTGTATGGATCCCGAAAGGCAAATTCGACCTCGGTGAAATATGAACTCAGGACATAAAGACGGGCAAAATGCCGCTAAGCAATTTGTGATAATGATTCTGCCAGCTTACTGCCTGAAATTGTTATGGTATATTTATAATAATTTCATTCTTTCGACCGATCTTATTTATGGGTAAAATAATAATTAATACGCATTAATATATAGTGAGACGAATTTTCCCGACCGAAATATTATGACAAATGTATTAATTAGCAGCCAAAAGTTAAATAAGTATGACTATTTGCCGTTGAAATTCAATTTCGAAACTGTAATCATTTAATTAGTTTACTTTAAATTGTATTGATATCTCCGAAACATTCTTAGAATTGGATTAATATGTATAGACCAATAGTACATGAAAGGTGTAGAAAGTATAATACTGTTCTATATTAATTTGCTAATATGATATTATAGCGTTTAAAGTGAGAGATATGGAAATGCGTAGCGTTTCGCTTATACTCTTACGTTAGTCACCAAAGCAAATTACTCAGACGCTACGTACTTGGCGAATTTCGGCGCAGTTTCCATATTACAAACTTTATTGAAAGAATAATATATATAATATCGGTCTGAATGTATACTACGAGGCATTTACCTGGCGCACGTGAAATGGGATCGAACTAGGGAAAACATGGTTCCTGACGATATTTCCCAACTACACAGACATATGGAGCGGACCCGTAATAGTTCAAGCTGGTTATAAAATATGTAGTTATCATTCACGAAATAACAAACCCAGATAGAGCGAGTAAAGCATAAGTACACATTTTATGAAAGCTATCACCTCGAAGTTTTAAAGGTCAAAACGATTTTGATATTCAAGCAAAAACGTTATATTTGAAATTTGAACGATTTTAAACATTTTCTGACAATAGGAAAAGAATGGAGTAAAAGAGATAAAAGAAGAACAATGTTTAACAGAAAATTATAACTGAATGGATTTAATTTTATATGCAAATAAGCACTTCATGAATTCCAGATATATGAAAATGCCTTCGTAAAAGCATTCTCATTATGTGTGCGTATGTGTGTTTCAAATTTAATACTTCCTATTACATACAAAACTTAAAATACATGAGAATATAATTTATTATACTATTGCGTCTCAGAAATTTTAGATGGACGACAATATTACAAATATTAAATTCTTCTGGAAAATAGACATTTAAGTTCGCATATATTTATTTTCGTTATATTTGATATTTTCAAGAACGCATTTTAAAACAACGATACCCACTGATGAAGGATTACATCGGAAACGTTGGATATTCCACTCCTCACGGTATGTTCACTGTAATACTTTCACTTTTTTCTATAGTTTTAAAAGTCTTGTCCACGCAGAGCTACACAAGGTCAAGGTTCCTTGTAGTTTGCCTGATTGTACCCAAACACTAAATTATGGGGACTGCCATTCTCACTATGCCTATACACAGTTGCAAAGCATTTTAAGACTTTTCTTCTTTCTTTTTCCCTCTGACTGCTACTATATTGCTTTTCGATATTCTAATTTTATTTTCAAGAAACCTCGCTATTGCAGCCATTTTAACTTTATTGCATGCTGTCTGCACCTTAAAGTCATACCACGGTACCTCCAACTGATTCTTCATCCTTCCTTCAGACAGCAAAACTCTACTTAATATCCTGTGAACGTCACCAACATTCTTGCCTGTACTTACAAACAACATATGAGAGACACCACCCACCCACACCCTATGCGCCCAGCGCGAATACGTCACCCCGGAAATCACCCACTATAGCTCTCTTCGTATCGCTCTTTGATCGACCACACAACTTCAGGACACGGACCTTTATCCACGCCGCCTCAGTAGCAAACTTTACTACTTCCTTGTTGCACAAAAGACACGCAAAATTCACTCACTCATCCCCCGCCGTGCCACTTCTCCTGCCTCACTCAGGAGAAGTGGCACGGTCTATACCATCCAGAGCAATTTACCTCTCACTCACGCCGAACGAGCTTTACTTAGCAGAGGTCTTAATGCCATTCCTCTCCAAAATACACCCAGTGAATTTGACGCAAGCGCCGATACAGAAATGTTTCGCCGTCGGATACAGCTGAGGGCATTTTGCTATAATAGAAGCTGAGTTCCTCCGATTGAGGACGACTTTACTTCATTCAAAAAACGTTTCTCCAACTGGACACTAAATATACGATTACACCGTTCGGTAGATATATTTATTTAAAAAATGCCGTTTCGACCTCGGTGCCTTCAATTTCGTTGGAAAAACCGAGTATTTCAAACCTTCCCCCATCATAACTGGACGAAATCTTTACTCAGTTCTCTGGACCCGTCCCAGAGCTGTATGGTCGTTACATCGACGACTGTATTGGCACCACAAGACTGAACAGACAACAACTCAATTATTTTATTTTTGTCATTACCGCCTTTCACTCAGCCCTGTAATTGACCCAGACCATATCTGATACTTTTGTTTGTTTTCTGGATATCTCCATCTCAATACACAATACCCACCTCTCCACCTCTGTCTACTATAAACTTACTGACTCCCACTCCTACCTTCACTAGTCTTTCTCTAACCCCAACGTATTAAATCTGCAATACTTTTCTTTCAACTTCTTCGCCTTCGACGACTTTTCAGCTTTGATTCGGATTTCGAATCCCATTGCAAAACAATGCGATTTTTTTTTCTGAATCATGGCTATCCTCTATCAGTTGTAGACCCGGCACTCCACCGAACCCGAGCAATCAACCGCACCGCAGCTGTCCTACCATCTTCACGCACTTCCACTTTCCACCGACCGTATTCCACTCTCTCTCTCTCTCTCTCTCTCTCTCTCTCTCTCTCTCTCTCTCTCTCTCTCTCTCACCCGTACATCCACCCTCTAAAATAATACAAACTCACCCACAGTGTTGGCATTCTTCTTTCTGACCTAACAACTACCCCTATCTTTCAGACACCACCTCTGTTGTCTTTCAAAAAACATAGGAGTCTTACAAATCTCCTCGTTAGAAGCCTCACAGCTCCCAGATCTACACAACCAGGAATATTTAAATGTTGTCGCCGACGGTGTAACACATGCCCCTACAGCAACAATATTATCATAATCAAGGAGCTCAACAAGTAATACCACATAACACACCACTTTTGTTGCACTTCGGCAAATCTCATATATTGCATCATATGCAAAATCTGCGGTACTCTTTATATTGGAGAAACAGGGCGACGCCCTGGGGATCGCTTTCGCGATCACATTAGAAGTATAATGCTACGTACGCCAGGCCAACCTGTCGCCACCCACTTCAGCACTGCGAATCATTCTATTGCGGATTTATCAGTCTCTGGCATAGCCTTGCACCACCGAACCCCATTCTCTAGGAAACGAAAGGAACAACGTTTCATATTTGATTTTGGCACACTGTCACGACACATATGAATGAATGTTTTCCCTTTCATCCTTTCACCTCCTCTTAATTCTTTTTTACCCTTTTTAATCGTCCTTCTACCTAGTCTCTGAGACATACGTATATTTACAGAACTCTACTCAATCCATCACTCTTTTCCTTCCGCTTTCTGCATGCCCTCTCCTATAACTTCAGTTTCGCATAAGCAGCCCATGCTATTCTACGTCCAATAGCAGATGCAGCCAGTTTTCAAGCTAACGTTATGTAAACTCTGCTTGTCTTTCTTCAACTTCTCTATTTCTGTACCCCTCTGATGAAGGATTACAACCAAAACTTTGGATATTCCACTCCTCACAGCACGTTCACTATAACCCTTTCAATTTTTACATAAATGACATAGTTCTGTTTCAGAGAATATTAATTTCTTTTCATTAAGCAGCTCATGCATATGTCCATGTATTTTCTTTATATGAAAAAAAATAAACCTGTCGGTTTACTTACTGTTTTGACTGGAATAAACGGATGTTAAATATGATCGTTTGAAGCAATATCCAGGAACCTGATTACATTGCGGTAATCATTCGCATTCTGCATCCCACTTCCAATGAAATAATTACATCTCTCAACACCAGGGCTTCATATAATATATAAACAGATATATATATATATATATATATATACAGAGAGAGAGAGAGAGAGAGAGAGAGAGAGGGAGGGAGGGAGAGAGAGAGTTCATAGATGAGAATAAGATATTCTCTATATA
The DNA here is from genome assembly GCF_046866305.1 of Octopus bimaculoides. Lineage (NCBI taxonomy): Eukaryota > Metazoa > Mollusca > Cephalopoda > Octopoda > Octopodidae > Octopus > Octopus bimaculoides. The sequence goes on along the minus strand of NC_142934.1, from coordinate 53,492,190 downwards.
AAATACACCTAGTAGCGCTCAGAACGTTTAAACGTGACCAAGGGGACGATTAAATGTGTGTGTGTGTGCGTGTATATATATATATATATATATATATATATATATATATATATATATATATATATATATATATATACATCAAAATGAAAAGGACATTGAAGAACGATCCTAACAATGGAGAAAGTTTTATAAAAAAACTGTATATTTCAGGCGCCAAGGACTCTGAGAAGGATGCAGTCCAAAAGATGTGCAGTCACATTATTTGTGTCTGCCACGTTTATCAGATTCTGTATCATGCTGAATTTCCCTGCCGATTGCGTTAAGACTTCCTTAGGTGTGCTGTCCTTTTACCTTGAAATCCTCACAAGCATTTATTTGGTTTAAAGATAGTCGATGGCTGATATCAATAAATTTTATATTTCTGGGAACTGCAGCTTGCCCACATTAAGCTTCTTGCGTCTCATGGCTTTCGCTTCGACGTACATCGTGTCCTATGCCTGACATGACTTATCACCAATTTTATGACCTGTAGACCAGGCTTTCTGGTGATGGTAAAGTCAACCCTATGCCAGCGCTTAGAAACTGGGTGCATTCATATATATTTGTATTTGCTTTTTATAAATTTATGCACATACATACACATATACGCACACATATACACACATATATATGTATACACGCATAAATATATGATAAATATATATATATACATATGAAGATTCATATATATATATATATATATATATATATATATATATATATACATGATATAATATATATCTATATATGTGTGTGTGTGTGTGTGTGTGTGTGTGTGTGTGAATCTTCATGAGACTATATTTGTATGTGTATATACGTGTGTGTGTATGTGTGTGCATTTGCGTCTGTCCATTTCTGACTCAGTATGCCTCTGTGCGTAAAGCCTATTATGATTGAAAATTTGCGTCAAAGAGTGTCATTCTGACTTTCAACATATTTGCTGCCAGAGGATGATAGTTTTGATTTATTTATCAGGACGATTATAAACCATGATGATTATATGAATGTCTTGTACTGAAATAGTTGAATATTTTCAGTATTCTATAATTGAAATCGTCTAAATCATCGTTCACTACATTTAATGTTATAATTTCGAAATTACATTTTTCAGCTTAAAGTAGTTGAAATGACATTCCCTCATTTTATACTCGTATGAATTTTATTGACATTAAAAAAAACCTATCTCGTTTAATTTTAACTACTTTAGACTGGAATTTCTGCTGATATGGTGGCTGTGGTAAACAAAGTCTTTATTTGGGATGAGGAAAATGTAATTGTACAAGAAATTTCTGGTTTTGAGAAAAAGTCATATGAGCAATTTATATCTTGGCAAATTCTGTTATGGTCAGTGGTATTTCATTGATTTAAGACTGACAGAATATACGGTAACAATACATTCCTGGTACTTATACACCCATATTTATTATCCCTCATGTTAATTTTACTATTGTTATGTGACGTTTGATACAATATTGTTTTAGTAAATGAATCTGTATCTAGTCTAGATATTGTAAGTTTTATTATATCGCATTGTCTTTTAATCTCACTGCAAATAATGCAACACATGCTAATCTTTGAATTGGCATTGGTTCTATGTATACGTAGTCATACAATAAAGGAAATTTCACCAGCATTTTTCCCAGTCGTTTAACAGGATGGTTTCCTAACTGTTACAATAATTTCTGTTAATATCATATTAATTGATAAATGTTTATTGGATATATCATAACTACATTTTTTTATATTTACAATAATTAGAAGTAGCATTTTTGTTAGCAAGTTTAGAGTAACCGAATTAAAACCATTTCCTCCTTCCAAATATTAGAAAAAATGACCTGGTACGAATTCTTGTGAGGCGAATTTATTATCATCATCATCATCATAATAATAATCATCATCATCATCATTATTATTATTATTATTACTATTTTTATTATTATTATTATTAAGATGCCGAGCTGGCTGAATCCTTAGCCCGATGGCAAAATGCTTAGTTGCATTTCGTCCGTCTTTATATAATGAGTTCATATTCCGCCGTGGTCGACTTTGCCTTTCATGCTCGTGAGGTCGTTAAAATAAGTACCAATAGAACACTAGTGTCGATGTAATCGACGCATTATCGAGTACAGATAATATATGGCAAAAGTATTCCCATATTTTATAATGCTCCATGTTATTGGAAGAATGTTAATAAAGAATGATATAGTCGCATGTAAAAACAAGATATTTTATAAATCTAGTGATAATGTTAGAATGATACACATAAACACGTCTCTGCATTAAAAATACTTTAGCAGTATTATTAGTTTCGACGCACAAAATTTATATTTATATATATATATATATATATATATATATATATATATATATATATATATATATGCAACGATATTTATGGTATTATTCGATAATTATAGAGACCGACTGGATGAGAGATTTGACCAAATTCTAAACACTGCGTATATATTCTGCATTTTTTTTATGTCAGCGCTTTTGTTTTGGGTTTTATCCACTCAACGGTTCACATTAGAGGCCATCGAATAATATGCAACTCTATAATAATACGTTGTAACATTTGAACATGCAAACATTTCCTATGCCCTATCTATCATTTCTATAAATACATTTGCAGCTGAATTTATCGTCAATATATACAAAATGTGTTAATTTGAACTACTGGAATACAATATCCAATTTTGTGAAATATCTTTTGCAGGCATGTCTGGACTATAAAGAAATGTATATATTTTACTATATGATGACAGCCTTGTAATAAGTGGGGGCGTAGTAAAACCATAAAGAAAATATAGAACCCATGTTTGAATGATTCAGAAAAAAGTCTTAATATGTGCCATTATTTAGCTGTGCATTTGAATGGAATATTTGTTGACTGATATGTTGTAAAATAAGAACTCCAGAAGATACCCCATTTTATTTCATCGGAATGCCTTATATTTCTATCCAAAATTTTATGACAAGTACACGAATTCCGTAATGTTATATATTTTGTTTCAATAAAATACAACTTTCATTACAAGTCAATTATTTGCTTGAGATGTAAGAATATAAGTCAAATATAGGATACTAAGTTTCAGTATCATTCTGATATCAAAATCCTTCTATGTACGAATTTTGACACGAAGAGTATATCCATAGCAACTTGTTTGTTTTGCTAGTCAACATTCTCTGAAAGCTTGTCGTTAATAACATTCATTTTGTTTCAATCTCTGTTACATTTTGTATTTGGTCTCTTTGAGTGTATGCGTGTGTGTGTGTGCTTGTGTGTGTGTGTTTGTGTGTGTGTGTGTGTATTTGGTCTCTTTGTGTGTGTGTATGTGTGAGCGCGCGCGTGTTCCTGTGTGCGTGTGTGCGTGTGTGTGTGTGTATGTTTCAGAATCTTTTGCTTTTGATAATTAAAAGAATACGGGCGTTCGTGCATTCTACTTATTGCAAAACAGAAGGTACATAAAATATGTTTTAGTGTTCACAGAAATATTTATGTATCAAAGTACAAACATGATATTGTACCCTTTTATTTGCTTTGAAAAATTTAGATATTCGCTTCCACTTTTAAAAATGAAACCGCAACGGATATCACATGCATTTGATCTCTGAGAATCAATGTGAAATCAGTAGTATTATGATTCTATTTGTCTCATCGATATTACGAACGAAGAGTTCTAAAAATTATTTTGAATAACAAATAAAGGACAATGAAAATATGTTAAATGTTATATATGATATAAAAGCAAAACAATACGAAATGCATAGTTCTAGCGGTAAGAGGACTTGAAAGTTGCTATTTCGACTGACAAGAAGAGTAAGTTGAAAGCATGTAGAGTTTGAAGTTGTATGTGATCTCAGCTTGTGTTTCTTAAAGCTAACACTGACTGTAAATCAAAAATGGATAGGTTGAGTTTAGAATATCCAAATTGATGCGCACAATATTTTGCTTTGTGTATGCGTGTATATGTGTGTGCATGTTTCTTTGTGTGTGTGTGTTTGCGTGTGCGTGTTTGCGTGTGTGTGTGAGTGCTTGTGTATATATATATATATGTATGTTTGTGTGTTTTTGTGTGTGTCTGTGTTTGTGTATGCGCATGTGTGTTACATTTGAAGAAACTGAAGATTGATTAACTTACACTTTGTGATATGGCATTTAAAATAGAATTATATCTTTTATACGAAAACACAATTCTCGCTTTTGAATATTTTGCTTCCTAGTAGCACCCCATCATTGGCAGAAGAATATGTTGCCTAGTTAAGAAGTCTGAGCATATGCAGAACACTGATGGCTGATTGCTGCGTGAAATTAATGATTAGCTGGTGTGATTTAAAAATTCGCCTGTCAAGTATAATAAAGAACAACGAGATTGCGGCAATAGAAATTAGTCTATAAAATGAGATAAAGTTCACCTTTTGCATTTGATTAGAATATGAAATATAAATTTAAATGTCTGAGAAAATTAGATCATGCAAGTATTTGCAAAATTTTAATAATCCAGATAAGTTTAAAATAATATAGTAACGCATACCTAACAACACAGGATAGTCTATATGTGCTAAATGGGGAATAATAGAGGTTCATAAATATATCACTGACAAGAAAAATAGCAAACGTTACATATTGAATTACTGAATCCATCTATACAAATATATATACATATATAAAGAGAGAGAGAGAGATTATGTATATTTGTATATCTGTTTGAGTGTGTAAACGGATATATATATACATATATAAATATGTATATATGTATATATATATATATATATATATATATATATATGTGTGTGTGTGTGTGTGTGTGTGTGTGTGTGTGTGTGTGTGTGTATAAATATATATATATGTTTATATATAAATATAAATATACATATATACATATATATAAATATATATATATGTAATACATACGCAACAAACACGTGCAGATGTATATATTTCTTTCTGTGTGTGAGTGGGTTTATGTATGTGTCTGTGTGTGTCCATGTATATCAATATTATAGTCTTATTTCAATGCAAAATATTCGTCAATTCGCCTTTTGTTTACATCGCTATAAGTTACAGCGTGGTGAAATGAGACAAAAAGTGCGCCACACTTATTAACTGTGTCGATTTGTTTGGCGTATAATATGGCGTTGACGCAGAATTAATGCAATCCAATAACGGAAACGTGTAAAAAATATGTAAATAGTATATTTATATTTTTTAACTCATTAAGCGTAAGATACTGTACTCGGCAAAAACAATCGCCGTGATGCTCTTTTCACGTTAATATCATAAATCTAGTTATATGCGCTTTCTAACTTATCAGAAGTATTGAAACAATTCTAATTTAAAAGACGCTCCAGCCAGAATTCTATTTTTTTATTCTCAGAAAAAATATCCTTCTGTATTAATATGGCCGTATATGATTTGAGCGACATTTATCAGCTATAGTTTATTTCCTTGCTGACTTGGAATTCCTTTAAGTAAACATGTCCTGTCTTTGAAATATACTAATGTGCGATTTGAGGGAACTCTGGCATTTATATCGCATGGAGATGTATATATTTTTTCGTGTATGTGTGCATGTGCGTGTATGTGTCTCTATGCGTTGTGTATGTGTTTGTATGTGTCTCTATGTGTTGTATATGCTGTGATTGTAACGGCCACCGGTCATCTACCTTTATTATCGATACTGTAAATTTAGTTTTGCAGGGTAATAAAGATAAATATTTGAGGTGTGTCATTAAAATACATGGAAATATAGTTCGGAGAAAACGTCTTCATGTTACAATATTTATAGCATCGCAATAAGTCTCTATTATGGCAATAAAAGTCAACTCCCTGTCATATAATATTCTCACGATTCTATTTAAAACTAAGCCATAGATTCATAATATATTTTGAAAATATATGACCGAAAGTCCTGTGTATTTTGTGATAGAATTGATTACTTCAAAGTCTGCTGTACAAAAAACGGTATATATTACTGAACTATAAAACAGAAATCTAAATTTGTATCAGTTAAAAAATTATTTAATCAGATTTTATAAAATACGAAATCTAACAAATTTTACATTCATACAGAAAAGAACTGACTTATAGGTTACAAATATGTAAGGGATTTGTAGTCAAAGATTAACATATAAGAGTATGCTGATTAACGATGTATGCAATTTAGGTAAATTTGAAACGAATAAGTAAAATAGTTAGTGTTATAATGACTATATATATATATATATATATATATATATTAACGTTTAGATTTACGTTTAAAATTTAAACTGCGTATTGGGTATGGACACGGAGGATAGGGTATACTTTACTAGTCACAACGATAGATTCGAAATAGATTCGAAAACAGCCTACGTCAGAGGATGGCGGTGCACAAATACTAAATTAGGATCCCAGAAAACAGGAAAATACATCTCAGCCAGCACATCGACGAATGTGCTTACAACAAATTTCCGAAATTCACAACGTTTCTTCTGTACAAATTCAAAAACAATGCTAGCCAAAATGAACGCATTAGCAAAGAAATATTTTTTTATTAGAAAATACCCACTAACCCATACATCCCATACACCATTCACATTACAGATCTAGATCTAACGTAACTGCACCAAATCCAGAACTACTTACGTCCCTTACGCATAATCTTTTTACTCAGAGATTAGTAGATCTGACACTGTTCAGTAATCGGTGTGCATTCAAAGCAATGATTAGTAATATTACGAAGCCGGTATGCTTTTCAATTTATTTAATAACTCGCAATATTGACTTTTATTACTTTTATTCCTACCTCAGTTCATGTAATTGTATATATCTATCGTTGCTTTTCATACAAATCATTTACTTTTTTGATTTCCAATGTGCATTTTCGCTTATTCTTCTTGTTATTTACCGTTACATTTACACGTGTAGTTTCTATTTTGTTTCTGTAACATATTTCTATTATACACACACGCACACACACATATATATATACACACACGCATATATATATATATATATATATATATATATATATATATATATATGTATATATATATATATATATATATATATATATATATATATATATATATATATATATATGTATATATATATATATATATATATATATATATATATATATATATATATATATATATATATATATATATATATATGTATATATATATATATATATATATATATATATACATATATATATATATATATATATATATACATATATATATATATATATATATATATATATATATATATATATATATATATATATATAAGTGCATATATACATATGAATTACTCTCTCTATAAATAACACACGCAGGATTCTGTGTTCTAACACAAAGCCCAACTTGAGTGGGAGAAAGATATTACCTTTTGGTATACGTATATATATATATATATATATATATATATATATATATATATATATATATATATATATATATATATATATATATATATATATATATATATATATATACATATATATCTATGTATATATGTATGTATACATATATCTTTATATGTATATATATATGCATATATAAAGATATATGAATGTGTATGAGTATAGATATATATGTACGTATATATTATATGTGTGTGTGGATTTATCCCCATTCAAAGACATTATCAGGAAAACCAAATTTTCACAACATTTTCCAGAGCACCTTCCGATTCACTGTATCAATCGTGTTGACAAGCCAACAAAGACCGTGTACAAGCCAATATTTTCTTCACGAACTTTTACTTGAATTTGTTGAAGGGTAAATCTCGTGTAAGCTATGCCTCTCCCAGTCGGAAATCCGCGTTGGGATTCAGGATAAATGCTGTTTATTACGTGTTTATTGATGCGGTCAACGATGACCGTCGGAAAATATTTTCCAGATATGTGCAACAAACTTCTGCTCCTGTGATTATCACATACATATTGCTTCACTTGTTTTTGTACAAGAGCATTATAGATACATATTTGAATTG
>NC_142934.1:53469167-53479167 GCF_046866305.1 Octopus bimaculoides | reverse complement strand
CCCTATTTAACGAGCTTCAAGCCAACAGCTGCCCATAAACCGGATAGTAACTAGTTCACTCACAACAACAAGACAGATTTCTGTAAGACGTAGAGCCTACTACGACTCGGTGAACACGCTGGTCAAGCAGATTTATAAATAAATATACACCATCAATTCGTTTACATCCATATGTAGAAATTGTTCTCTCTCTCTGCATGTGTGCGTGTATACAATTATGTGAGCGTGTTTGTATGTGCTTGTGGGTGTGTTTGTATGGGCTTGTGAGTGTATTTGTATGGGCTTGTGAGCGTTTGTGAATGTCCATGTATTGACACATAGCAATCCATATAAATAAATCAGTCTATAAGTTGGAATAAAACCGCGATATCTAAAGCATATATAAGAACGGTACTAAATTTTTGTGAAACAGAATATTTTAAAGTATTAAATTGCTTGTCAACAAGCATAACGTAAAAAGGTGTCTGTGTTTCTTGGATGACTGCCAGAAATCTTACATTGGTATGTTTAAATGCAATTTCGTTGCCCCAAAATTCCGCCTGGCACATTCGTTCCGTGCCTCTTTACTTATTCATTTTTAACCATTTCATCCACCACTTCTATTTGTGTACCTTCCTTGTCGCTGCCAACGCCTGTTATTCGGGCTTCCTCCAGCAAATCACTCTCCTATCACGCAAATAGATGCGACCGCTACTCCACGTTCCATATATATATATATATATATATATATATATATATATATATATATATATGAGTATGTGCCCGCGCAATATGGTTCTGGACACTTTCCTTGAACAAGAGCGTCCTGTTACAGTCCCAGTTGAACAAAAGTTTGTAAGCGTATTGTAAGCGAAAAGGTAAAGAACCCTATATATGTATATATATATATATATATATATATATATATATATATATATATATATATATATATATGTAAAATGAGAATGGTTTATATCAATAAGTTGGCAACATAATGGTGGGGAGTAAAATAATAAGGAGATTGAAAGAGAAAACAAAAAAGTGGTATAAAAGTTGTCACGTTATTGATATATACCATTCTCATTTTCCATATTTTCTCTCTCTAATTTGTCTCTAATGAAGGAATATCCCATACTGAAGGATATCCCAGAAACAGCTGTAAGATTTTCAATTTCTTCCCGTAATAACATTCTATGTTACTTGCCTTGCCTTAATGTTTGATGTCCTGTTTAACAATTATATATCCGTTGCATAGGAAATCTGCAATGGCTCCGTAACTACCGTCTCGGCTATAACCTTGGAGCACCAGTAATCCGTTACAGCACTTACCTAGCGTACCTAATCGTTTAGATCACCTGTGAACTATACTGTGAACTAAACTCTGTGTGTGTGGGGGGGGGTGTATACACACATACGCAAACACGTATATATATATATATACGCAATATATATCTACATTTGTGTCTCTGGGCGTGTGTTTGTCCCACACTAACGCGTGACAAGCAGCGTTGGTTTGTTTACGTCATTGTCACATAATGGTTCTACAAAAGAGACAAATAGAATAACTCCTACGCTTTAAAACTATGAACTCAGGTTGATTTATTCAACTAAGCAAATTCATAATGAAATATCTGTACATATTTCCCTTCCCAATTTAATGCAAGTTCTTCAAATATGCTAAATTAGATTTAAATCTCCAATTGAATAGATTGTTAAAACTTCTATTGCACTAGACTACGTATAATAACATCGAACACGAAAATAAGCATTGCTTTTGAAAATTAACCAATCAGTGTTCATTAAAATATCATTAAAAAACTATGCAAAATAACAGTCGCTGAGAAACATCGATCACAAGTTTCTAGAGTTACTTTTCGTCTACAACTTAAGAGTAATCGTAATTTTCTAATTTTCTAACTTAAAAGCAGTTCATGTTGGTGCCAGGTAAAGTGCTAAGAAGTGATTATATAAAATACGTTTATATATATACGTTATAGTTTCAATTCACAGATACCCGTTCTGCATTGAAATTGTATGAGGTGGAAAATTAGACATCTCTGTATTTGATCGTTATTCTTAGAAAATAGTCTTAAGATATATAGTAATATTTGTAATACTGAAAGGTAAGCTTCAAGTTAATATAGTCTTGCTTGCTTAAACCTGCAATACCATTGGTCATCGGTTTCTTTATATATATATATATATATATATATATATATATATATATATATATATATATATATATATATGATGGGATGACTGCAGAACGATCATTCGTTCATGTGTAATATTCTTACTAAATGTGGTAATGGGATCAATCTTCCTTTGTATTCCACGTGCTATGATATTTATTGGAGAAACGTGGGAATAAACAAAAGGTGTGAAAAGAAAAACGATTATATATATATATATATATATATATATATATATATATATATATATATATATATATATATATATATATATATATAGATAGATAGATAGATAGATAGATAGATAGATAGATAGATAGATAGATAGATAGATAGATAGATAGATAGATATAGATATATAGATACATACCTACCGAAACATGAATATACGCAAATATATACATACATGTATATATATATGCATGTGTGTATGGGGGGGGGGGGGGGGCTTGTGTGCGCATTTGTTCACGCACGTGCTTCTGTGTATGTATGCATATATATACGTAGCTATTTGATAATACATCCGTTCTTGTAAAAACAATGTTACAAGAATGTGTGTGCTCCAAGACATTGAATTAACAACGTGTGGAAGAAAAGTCGTGTACATTCACTCATAGAGGATTATAACAGATTTTCATTATAATATCATACAGAGGCATATACCCATTTTCACACATGCACGCATAACTTTGAATCCTTATTACTGTTATTTCTCATACTCGATTTAACGCTGAAGAAAATAACGTGCAGGCTTCTTTGACATATTGCCAATTATATATTTCTTCTAGGTAAATTATTTCTTATTTTGCATTATATTCATATATCAAAAACATATATTAAAAAAATGTAATTCAAGCAAAAGAGACTTCTCTTATCTTCAATGCCTGGCTTAATAATAAGAATTAAGAGTTCTGGAACTCATGAGTCTTTCCTCGGGTTTCCACATAATTAAACATGCAGCTTCAAGCAAATATAGACACGCTTTCTTAAACCTGCATTATCATTGATATACTTTGCCGTTGTAATTGTGTTTGTTTCTCTTTTAGATTTCTCTCCTGTTATCTCCCTAATAACTGTTTCGTGTTCCTTTTATTCTCAGTGAGATTTGTTTCATTCACACGCATGTACACGTGAACCAAATATGCGTGTATGTCATAATAATCACAACAAGTGAAGCCTTTGATTCATCACTCGCGATTATATGTGTGGCAGTTATATATATGTGTGTGTGTGTGTGTGTGTGCGCGTAAGTATATAGGTATATATTTTAACTCTCTGAGCGAGATATAAACAGCAGCAATACGGACTCGTAACATATAATTGCCAACCAAGTGTGGCGTCCTATGCGGGACAGTGCTACTAACGTTTATAGCCCCAGGAAGATATCTCTTCCAGCTGGCTAACGACACACCCAATTAGTATTTGTGAGAGGAAGTCATCGTTATCATCACTAGCCCTACGTGATACATTCCGTCCAGTATAGGACATCACACATGGTTGGCAACTATATATACATATATATATATATATATATATATATATATATATATATATATATATATATATATATATATATATATATATATATAAGGGACAAAATCTCAAATTACAGGTAACAACTCAATTAAAATCAATTTATAAAAAATTAAAATTAAATTGAGCTTTACAGATTCAAATATATATAAATATATAGTTTTAGGGAAAAGAACCAAGTTTCATGAACTCATCGATGAAAATCCACTATCACATATAGAAAAAATAATAATTAAAAGCACAATAAATGAGTATAATATAATACAAAATAAATATCATGAGATAAAGATAATAAAATGTCCTGTTTAACAATTATATATCCGTTGCATAGGAAATCTGCAATGGCTCCGTAACTACCGTCTCGGCTATAACCTTGGAGCCCCAGTAATCCGTTACAGCACGTACCTAGCGTACCTAATCGTTTAGATCACCTGTGAACTATACTGTGAACTAAACTCTGTGTGTGTGTGGGGGTGTATGTATACACACATACGCAAACACGTATATATATACGCAATATATATCTACATTTGTGTCTCTGGGCGTGTGTTTGTCCCACACTAACGCTTGACAAGCAGCGTTGGTTTGTTTACGTCATTGTCACATAATGTTCATAACTAATTTTCAAATAGAAAGGAAATTTAAATCGATTAAAATCAATTAAAATTATCGAAAATAAATTCTATTCAAAAATACAGCTGATTGTCACGTCTTAAATAGAAAAATAATTATAATAAATAAATATATATATCAACCAACAATAAGTACCAAATAAATTTATATAAAATACTTATTTTATAAAGATAGAAAAATTATTTCAAATATTAAAATAGTAAACATTCCATAATCATCCCTACATCCATTATAATATATGCTAACATGTATATTATATACAAAAAACAGCTTACATAAATTATTATCGTTTTTAAATACAATTTGAACGAAATCATTACATTGTTGAGATCTGACTTGAGATGACTAATTTTCTTTTGCGCTTCTATTTCAGTTATTTTATTTGACTGAAAAAAAAAAGCCATTGAATTAGCGTGATCTACAGATGTTGAAATTTCGCTCAAATATAACCCGACTCTATATAATTAGGAAAGGAGTTGAAGTGAAAGAGATTAAAAGTATGTGTGCATAATATCTCATGGAGATCTGAAGTGTTGTCGTACGTATCTCCTAAATTCTTGGAATAAAACTAACATCATGACAAGAGTAATGTCTTCCTCGCTTGTAAACCCAAACTAACACTGACAGCCATTGCAAAGAGGATACTAAATAATGAGAGAATAACCCAACGAATCCTGTATGCTATTACGAGAGGAAAAGTACATTTTTCTACTAACATGATAGTTGGGCAAAAATAGGAATAGTCCCCCTCTAGTTGACACTGCCTCTGAACTTCTCGAAATTTCAAACAATTGTTGAACAACCATCAACGCATCTCAGGATATACTTTTGCATGCGTTTCGTAGCCTCTCACAGGATTACAGAGCCGATTATCTTATGATCATCTCTCTCTGAACCATCAAAATGTTGCTGTGATTCAAAGATACATCTGGTACCCTCTGAATACACATAGTACAGATCAGTTCACCTGACTATCTGATAACAATGCACAATTCTTTTCACGCTTTCTGTGTCCCTGTTCAAACCCTTTGAGGGAAACCAGATTCATATATTATTATCACATTTAAGTACACCAAAACTCCGTAAGATTGCAAGCTAAATGTTCTAATTCTTATGTTCTATATTGTCATCATAAAATCTTGGTCCATAATCCCTCTCAATCCCATTAGAGATTTATTTTAGTTCAACCCCTTCTATCTTCCACACACACACCGATTACTTTGTTGACCATCAAGAAGCTTCAAGCACAGTAACTTATGTTGACTGAAGTTGAACTGTAAAACAAATCTGTATTTCAGTAATGGTCAACTCATCTGTGCAAGAAGACACTATTTTCATCACTGCAATATACTATACAGAATATACTGTTCTCTAAACCAAGTGTTGCAACTGAATATACCAAATATTTTTTCAGAATATATTCTGTCTTATTTAAAAAATAAACATACAATTTGCAAACAACCATAGTCATATATCTAAAAATCAGCTACAAAAGATTCAGACACCATACACGTTTGCAAAATACAACTTTAGATTCATGTATGCGCTTCATTAAAAAGATAGTATGAAAATATAACAAAAAATAAAACAATATTAATAGAAGTTTCAGTTCATGTTAGCAAAATTGATTCTGTATTCCTTCGGCATACGAGAAACGCCGTTTGCTGCACTGACATAGCAACATTATTATTATTGAGAGTTAAGCAGTTTACATCCCAACCACATCGTTATGGGTTCACTCCCACTGCGTGTCAACTTGAGTGGATGTTTTCTACTATAGACTCAGGTCGACCAAAGCGTTGTAGGTGGATTTCTTAGGCGGAAACTGAAAGAAGACTGTCATATTTGTGTGTTAGAGAGTGTGTATGCACGCAAATTTATGTCTGTGTTTGTTCCGAACGACAGCTCGGTAAGCGGTGTTGGTCTGTTTACGTCCCCGTAACTTAGTTCGGCAAAAGCACCCGGGTTTTTTAAAAAAATGTGCAGGGTCGATTTGTTCGACTGAAATTCTTCAGAGTGGTGCCACCAGCATGACTGCAATCTAATGATTAAAACAAGCAAGCGCTAAAAGACAAAACAAAAGATATGCATATACATGGAGGTTAGATTTTTACTCTTTAAATAAAAATTCATTAAGGTTGCTGTGAATATCGAGAGACTGATATTGACTCGTTATTCACGATTAATAGTAACTAACTGAGTCATACGGCTGTGGGTTGGTACGTCTGTGTTCTAGATCCGAATCGATTGTCTGTCCTAGTTATGATCAACACTTCATGCGATCTCGATTGCCGTAAATGAGTCTTGAATTGCTAATCATTGCAACTGAAATTCATAATGAATTTCATTGTGAGTTTCGTGCTCCCCAACGGTATGAGACGTAGAAATTCTTGAAATAAACCCCACTCTAGTGCATGTCGATATAATCATGTAAAGCCTAGCCAGATATTGCACGACTAAAGTTCAATTTGCTGAATTTAATGAAAAACAATGTAGAAGAGAACAATACGTATCGATAAATTTTGTATGGAGTATCAGAACCAGAATCTGAGAGAGTACTGTATCTACGGAGAAAATTTATTACGGAAACATATTTTATAACGTTATATGCAAACGACTAAACAGGTTATTACATACATTTCGTCTTTCTTTTCCATAAAATAAATTATCATATGTAAAGAATACAAGAAACAACTACAGACAATGTATTGGAAATTGAAAAATGAAACAAAAGTAATCACATTTTGACCTATAAAAACATTTTCTCTGATATTTTGATTTTTGTTTAATTTTGTGCAATAAAAGCAGACAGTTGCTAAATAAATAATAATTCGAGAATGTTCTTTCTAGATATTCTGTCGAATATCGATTAACGAATGAAACTTTTAATAGATCTATTATTTCAGTTGTGACTTCGATTGTAGTGGACCGTAAGTAATCCAAAAGTCGATTTTTGACGTAAAAATTATTGAAAGTTTAAAGAAGGATTTCCTTCTATGCAAGCTATTAATTTTCCTTTTTTGCCTTGACGTTCTACATCAAAGAAATATTAATATAAAGTTTGTAAAAATGAAATATAAAATAAATGAGTAAAAGAAATGCTCAAGAATACGAGTGCAAGGTTTAGAGTGAATTTACACAGAACATTAAGATTAGAGACACACGATTGTACTATTGCAGACATCTGATGTAATATAAATGTGCGTGCGTGCGATACATGTATATATATATATATATATATATATATATATATATATATGAGAGAGAGAGAGAGGGGGGGGGGGAGAGGGAGAGAAATATATACAAACATATATATATATATATATATGGTCTTTTCTACCGTTGTCAGAAACAGTCTACGGAAGAGGATGTCCATATACGTTGCAGGTTTGATGATGTCTGACATGTCCAATTCCGAATAAACAGGCATGACCGCTTAGGCTGCATGATAAGGTACGCATACAACGTAAATAGTAGCGACCATGTTTTTGCTCCTTTAAGCATAGCCCTGCGGGTATCTGCGAATGACGCTGTTGCCCGGAGGACTTCTGTTTTCATTAAGCTTTTTCCTCCGTCAAAATGCTGAGCAGCATCTGCTAATCGTGAATGGATCCGGTGCAGGGCTGTTTCTGTGTGGGAGAAAAGAGTAGCATCGTCTTCAAAAGTGTAATCCATTGAGGACTTGTTCCAGTGTTTTGATGTGTGACAGCTGGCGCTTCAAATTGAAGTGTACGGTACTGAATGTAGATGCCATCTTCATCATCGTGGTCTTCAGTGGCCTGCTTGAGTATCATACCGAAGAGTGGTGTTGTGAAGAGTTGGCTTGAGGACACAATCTTCATTCACACCGTTTCCAATGGGAAAGGGCTTGGTGGGTTCTTCACACCTATCTGAGCAAAGCCTGCTTAATGATCGTTGATGGGTGGTGACATCCCAAACAGTGTATTATTTTCCATATGCCTTTTCTGCTTACATAATTGGTTGACAAGGTTGACAATGGTGATTGAAAGGCATTTGTCTTTTCCTCTCTCTTTCCTTGGAGCTGTAATCCCATTTGCTCTGAAGCTGTGGTGGTATTCTGGAACATTTTCGACTTGAATGGTGAGCAATGAGGAGCGCCCTGGATCTTTTCTTCAAAATCCTCCTGCAGTTGGGTCAGTCAGACTTTTCTTCCTTACTCTAACACAGGATGATGAAGCTTGCATCGCAGAAATGCTTGGTATCTTGCCTTGCTACCAGGAGCAGACAAAAATCTCACTGAGTTTAGAATGCAGCGCTACGTTTCATTTTGTCCACTGATATATTTCCTTTCCACATTTCAGTTGTTCTATGCCTTTGGTCGTACCTGCGAGGGAAGATATTCCGTCCTGTTCTGACTTCGATTGCTGCTGTGAGACATGAAGCTCTGCTGAGACTTGGAATTAGCGATTGACACTGAAAATAGTTT
The DNA here is from genome assembly GCF_046866305.1 of Octopus bimaculoides. Taxonomy (NCBI): domain Eukaryota; kingdom Metazoa; phylum Mollusca; class Cephalopoda; order Octopoda; family Octopodidae; genus Octopus; species Octopus bimaculoides. Next base: position 53,470,383 of record NC_142934.1, on the reverse strand, counting down.
TAAAGTTTCCCTATGACCGGTTTAAGAAAGCAGCAAATTAGTATGAAAAGTGTCCCAGTCTCGCTGCACAATGAACACAGGAAAACAGACTTCACTGAGGTAAGCATTATGAATGTTCAGACCGGGGTGTTCATGTGCAACAAGAGCAGAATGTCTACAGAGTCTCATTCTCTGAGCATTATTTATCATGCATTTGATATCACGCCTGCTTGATGTCATGTACACCTACTTCATGTGTGAATCTTTTGTTTTTGTCGTAGTTCGACCGCGTTTGGCAATGTCTATGTGACAACTGGATTTTCAAATTGGGTGGTTAAAGTGAAACTTTGATTAGGCTACCGTTATTTGACCTCTCACCGTATGTGGAAATGACAGAACTCTTCTAATCTGGAAAGCAATCTCCTTAGGAAAATAACATTCTGATGTATACATGTATATATGTATACGCAAGGTTAGAAGATTAAAATTACGATTCTAATTATTTATCTATACTTTCGTAATTTATTAACCTTAATTAGAGTATATTTTAAATCTTGATAAACCATTGTAACAACCATAACATACTAAATTTATGTACGTATGAACATAACGGTATGGGTGTTTTTATATATACGCGTGTATCTGTGAGAGATAATGTATATATATATATATATATATATATATATATATATATGTGTGTGTCTGTGTATACATATTTAGGGTTTTGTATAAAATAAAAGTGTTTTAACTGATTTTTCTGTGTACATATACGCATTATCATTTATATTTTCACTCTTACCCTTGTTTTGACTCTTATCAATATTATTTTTTTTAAATATATAAATATGCATTTACGTATGATTTTTTGGATGTATGGACATTTTTGTGTAAAAATGTATTTATTAAAACATAGGTTTGTTTATATATTCAAATATGAGTGTACTTGTGAATAAGTATAGGAGCATATTTGTGTAGATGTAATTTTTATTCTTATTTAAAAAAAAATATAAGTAAACATTTAGATGTTTGTGTATGTGTAAATATAAATGTGTGTATATGATTGTGTATACAAGTTTATGTGAGTGTGCATGTCCACATGTGTATGTATGTGTATATACATATATATATATATATATATGTATATATATATATATATAGATGTGTGTGTATGTGTATGTATATATGTGTGTGTATAAATATGTATATATATATATATATATATATATATATATATATA
>NC_142934.1:53451667-53464167 GCF_046866305.1 Octopus bimaculoides | reverse complement strand
CTAGGTGTCTCTGTGATAAAATACATACTCATTACTTCATATATTGTATCAGATGTACAAATAGGCAAATAAATTTTATATACTTAATATGTTCCACGGTCAATTTACGATCAACCAAGAGACAAACGAGATGGTCATAAACGCTTTAAAAGTAGTAGACAAATTTCTGTCAATACACAAGATATTGCCATGTAAAAAACAAAAGCGCATTGGACAATGCAAGCCAAAATAATATTCGTTCGCCAGAAAGAGTAATAACGCCTGAAACACATTTTTATCTTAGGCTTGTTCAATGACAGATATTATTTGCATTAAACAATAGTAAACGTAATAACAAATAGTCAAAGAAATATATAATCTATCAGGCTCTGTTGTGCATAAAAGACGAAAATGAAGAATAAATGATTAAAAGAATGTTTTATTTGTTGAAACTGTATTTTTTAATTTTTTGGCTCAGATAATGTGGAAATTCTAAATGAGCATTTTTATCAAGATATTATCTGTTCTGATATTACAGTGAGATAGATATTTCAGTATTGAGGGAAAAGCACATGATCTGTTTGCAAGATATATATGTATATATAAAATGTATCTATCAAAATCAAATTTTATATTCATACACAAACAAATGATAACTCACACGTACAAAACTAACATACACCATGTATGTATAACTAGATGTACCATAAAAACAAAATGTTTATATGAATGAAGTATAACTATACAATATATCAAGTAACTAGAAACGTTTATGTTTTAACGATCTAATTTAATATAGTTTAATATTTGTGAACGATAAGTGACACATTTCCTGATATATTTTATCGATCATTAGAATCATATTGCTTAATTGATACATAAGGCAAGTATCTATGAGTAGGCTTCCTCTTATATTTCGTTACAAAACATAGGTATATTATCGATTTACTAATTTATATTTACTCGGCAATAAAATATAACCTTTAGCTGAAGTTTAATGTGAGGATACAAACATTCATTCTCGACGTATTACAAGTTGTATCTACATGTAAACAGACATGCAGACACAGACGCACACACATATTTAGGTATATGTTTGCGCATGTCTACATGCCTGTGTGTCAGTGTGTATACACTTGTATATATGTACCATGATACATCAGTACATAGATATATACACAAATATATTCATATGTGCAAAATACTAACTGTTGTGAGCAGGTGTAGCAGAAGCATAGCAGTTGCGTCGTAGTGTATAAATATGGATAAATATAACCAGGACATATGATTTTATGTAAGATGAAAGTATTCTAAATCGAGTGTTCTTTGGAAAATCATCTTCTGGAAAACGACATCCATTCGACGAACTTATGACAATATAAAGCCAATTTCCTAATATTTATTGTAATATAATTATCGTCGAAATTCGCAAAAGGTCTAGTTTTAGATAGAAAAAAAAATACGTTTGTGTATTGAAGAGTTTTGCAGAAATTGCTTTAAACGAGTTAAATCAGAAAGAGACCCAGGTACAGGAAACCATATCCATAGCATCTTCAAATTTTCAACTCCTCATCAATTTTCATTCTAATTGTGGACTTGCTTACTTTTCAGTACTCGGCGAACAAACCTAATGCTGTAACAGATAATGGGTACGAGTTAGAAGGCATGCCATTAAATCATTGAATGAATATTGTCTTTTCTATTAGTGCTCACAACAAGCCGATGTCTGTACAAAATACCTATTGTAATTCTTCGTACCACTTATGAGAGAAAAGTAATATTTTAAAAACTTGTTGTGAAAGCCGCAAATCATCAACTGACCTAAAAATATTAACTCCGTTTTGCAGCGCAGTACAAAAGCAACGGCTCCAGCCGTTATTAAGCCATGTACATTTGTTTGTCTCAGAATTCATTAATCAGAAAAATATGCACTCGTATATTGGTCAATAGACCGGGTATATTAAACAAAGTGTACGCTATTATACATGTTCAGCCGATCTTAGCAAAATGTTTCGCACTCGATATTAAATCACCCAATATTAGATAATACGACGGTTAAGTAATAACATGTGTTTTTCAGAGACGGCAGGAATAGAAATGCCTGACGGCTGCTCTCTATTGTTGATGAAGGGAACGTCATATCCAGTTTCTGGATAGATGCTGGTGAAAAAGACGAATCGAAGTTGTGGGAAGGGAACCAAGCAAACTTATAAATCTAGAGTATTTCCTTTAACTCCAAAGCATCTGAGATGATTTAAGATGGCAAGAGTTTGGTGACAATATATTATCATAAAGATAGAAACCGCAATACGACACAACTGGTATTGACCCTGCCAGTGACAAAGAACAAAGTCGACTCATTAATATTTAACTTGGAATATATTGTAACTTAGAATAAATCATACCACTGTTCGTTTTGTTGTCTTGTCTGATCAATCCACAAGGGAACAAGTCTACACGTATCAATAACTAACATTTTAAAGACAGGAAAGATTGTACCTATTTCTTAATGCATCAAGAATAGATTTATATATATATATATATATATATATATATATGTATATATATATAAAAAACAATACGTACAGGCATAAAACAGCCAAGCATATACACATCAGGACAGACAGACAGACAGACAGACAGACAACCGACAGACAGACAGACAACAGACAGACAGACAGACAACAGACAGACAGACAACAGACAGACAGACAACAGACAGACAGGCAGACAACAGATAGACAGACAACAGACAGACAGACAGCAGACAGACAGACAGCAGACAGACAACAGACAGATAGATAGATAGATAGATAGATAGATAGATAGATAGATAGATAGATAGATAGATAGATAGATAGATAGATACTAAATACAATCTGCATTATATTAATGAAAATGTCTATATACTATTCAGTGCTATGTCCTATTCTATCGGCGTAGAATGAAGGAGACCTAGTTTTAGTGGGAGAACAATTACTGGACAATTTCACACCATCGTGCTGTCATTGAGTACCTTTCTCGGAGCTTCCCATGTCTCAGGCATTTGGGCTCGGCCTTCAGTTTGAAGAAATTTCGTTTTTACCAGGAAACTGTCATGGATGCAAACATGTGCAGACATTCGTATGTGAATAACCGAAAGTAGGATAAACGTAAGTTAATATTGTAGTTCCTACGCACGTGTCAACATTATAGTAGTTCGAAACGCTTCAATAACAGTTGCTAGAGGATTAGATGCTCAGCTACAACGGATCATCCATGAACACTTTCTTACATCAGGTTACAGAAAATAACGTATGCAAATATCCAGATATTTGTAAATATGTATCTGTGTGCTGACTTTCTATGCTTTTGAACGTAGTAAATGTATGAATGAGTTTGTGTGTGTATATATATGTGTGTATGTTCGTGTGTGTGTGTGTATGTGTGTGTGTGTCTACATTTCTGCCTTTTTGCGTGCGTGCTTGCGCGTCCGAGTGTATTTTGTTGCTCCATTTTTTTTTGGATAAACTATTTTGACATTTGAATAACAACTATATCATATAATATTTGCATTAATCGCCATGTTTATTTCCCTTTTCTCTTTCTTTTTTTTTTCTATGCACCATTCCACCAGTCACACGTCGTCGCACATATCGCACTATAAATTTCGAGAATGAAATACTAGTTATGTAAATTTATTATTTAAAAAAACATTTATGCCATTTCTCATATTCCCACTCAATGAGAGTTTTCTACACCATCCTTCTAATTTCATTCAATTTTTTGAAAAGTCGTCCTTTTTAATATTTTGTGTCAAATTACTACTAGTTTCTTTAGTATGAATGTATTTTTTTTACTTCATACTTCACTGTCCTTACAAAGTGATTCGCATTCGCTTAACACCTACTTGATTAATATTGAAATTGTTATGATTAACCGCTTAATAATAGCAATATTGATGATAATAATAATAATGATGATAATAATAATAATAATAATAATAATAATAATAATAATAATAATAATAATAATAATAATAACAACAACAATAATAATAACAATGAGGAGGAGGAGGAGGAGGAGGAGGGGGAGGAGGAGGGGGAGGAGGAGGGGGAGGAGGGGGGAGGAGGAGGAGAAGAAGAAGAAGAAGAAGAAGAAGAAGAACGATAATAATAACAATAATAAAATGCCCACATGCTGTACCAAGCAGTGGATCTCATGACTTTTGATCTTAACTGACTGGAAGTGTTATCATATACATTGTTTTGTCTTTGTATAAAAGAATGGGCTACAGCAAATATTCTGCTCAACACCACAGATATTCTTGTCAGTTGTTTGACCTTAACTAACTGAGCATGTCACTACGTGGCTGACGATATGTGCATCTCTGAACAGGACCAGAAGTAGTGGGAAGCATCATAGTAATGTGCTGAGAGGAATTCTTTTGAATGTGAATAATTCACCTCTGGAAACATAGGAGTTTCGGTCAATCAACACTACTAAGCAACAAGAAGAAAAGAAAAATACTACGTAAATACAAAATTACAGAACAAGGTATACCTGAGGTAAAAGAACAGCCACAGCAAGATATCCTCACCAAAGAACAGAGAATCCGCCGATATGAGAAACGCCAATGTTTCCTTGAACTAAACACTCAGTTCAACTGCAACCCCAAAAGATTGTACCAAGATTGGCAAAAATAAAATATAGATTAATTCAGCACCAAGAGCAGAAAGAGTGGAAAAATTTGAGAAAGAAATTTGGTCGGTGAAGGAACAACCTCAGGAAAAGGTCCATGAAAACAACGAACACAGCCCCTGAACAACCCTGAACCCCCATAACAATTAAAGAGGCCAACCAGGCATTGCAAAATCTACGCAACTGGAAGGCACCCAGGTACGACAAAATCATCAACTTCTGATTAAAATAGCTGACAGTAACACATCAAAAAATTTGAGAAATATAATGAAATACTAGCACATCCATAGACAAGGGATGTTGCAAGGGTTCATACGGCTGTAAAGATCAGCTACTGATCAATAAAGCCATAACTGAAGACAACCGCAGAAAGAAAGGAAGCCTTAGTATGGCCTGGATCGATTACCAAAAGGCTTTTGACAGTATTCACTACACATGGATTCTAGAAACACTAGCCAAGAACAAGGTAGCACCAATAATCATAAAATGTACAAAACATTCCATTAATAAATGACAGTCAGTGCTATAGCTCCAGACAAAATAGGGTCTTATAAAAACACAAAGTCATTTCCATTAGAAAACAAATATTCCAGGAAAACATACTTTCTCCATTCCTCTTCTGCTTAGCACTGACACTTTTATCTGACAAACTAAACAGAACTGTATCTGGATATAACTGTTGCGGCAAAACAATCAGTCACCATTCATATATGAATGAGCTAAAACCGTACGCTACAAATGATAAACAGGTGGAATCATTACTACACACAGTACATAGATTTAACAAACAATGGACATGAAATTTATCTCAGAAAAAATGTGCCAAAGCAATCTTGAAATGTGGCAAACTAGATAAGAGTAGTAACATCACACCGGATAAAGCAAATGAAATAAGAGAATTAGATCAAAGCCAGACATCCAAATACTTAGGAATCAATGAACTAGATACATCACACACAAATGAGAGAGAAGATAAGAAAGGAATACTTTAGCCGAGTTAGATTAATACTGAAAGCAGAGCTCAATGCGATAAACAAGATAATAAGTATCAACACTGTAGCCGCCCCTTATATATATTAAAGCTACAATATCCTTAACTGAACTCTAAATGAACTAATCCAAAAAGATCAGAAACAAACAAAAATAAGGACAAGATTTAGGATGCACCGCCTAAAATCTCACATAAAAATGTTATATATATATATACAATGTATGGAAGGTAGTAGAGGCCTTATACAGCTAGAAAACTATTAGAAAGTAACCGCCATAGGACTACAAAAATTACCTACTAAAGAAAACCAATACATATAGCAAAACAAAACAGGAACAAAAGAAAAACTGTTTTCAGTCTTTAATGTAGCCATACCAAATGACATAAATGTTGTGAGTAAATAGGTTGAAAATATCACCAAGTACTCCGAATTTAAAGTGGAAATGTTCAAGACTGCATAGAATGCGAGAGGGTAATGTGAAAGTGATACCAGTGGTGATCGAAGCGTTGGGCTCAATCCCACTGAAACTTCAAGACTTTTTAAGGCAACTGGAAATCCATGCAAAATTGAAATCTTCCTAAAAGCAGCCTTATTCGGCATAGAGCACATCTTAAAGAAATTATTATGTCTCCAGGGCATTTTTACTTACACTGTGTTACGGAAGAATAATAATTATAATTTTTTTTTACTATAAGCACAAGGTCTAAAATTTGGTGGGGTCGGACTAGTCGATTACTGGTACTTCATTTCTCGACTCCGAAATGTTAAATAGACAAATGCCACGTGCGTGCACTGATTAAGAACTGTATACCTAGCTGAAAAACACGACTTTTCTGTAATAACCAGCGCTTAGTCAAGGTAACAATCAAAAGTGGTATCTTCCAAAGGGACTCTTGTTCTCCTGTGTAATTTGTTATAGCTTTGATCCCACCTTCTGTAGTCCTTCGCAAAGAAACTGCACACTATGAGCCGAGAAAGAATGGACCTCGTCTCACCCACCTTCTTTTCATGGATGATTTAAAACTGTTCGCAAAAGCACAGCCTGACATGGAGAATCTGATTGAGACTTTACCGATGTGCAACAAGTATATAGGGATAGAATTCGGTTTCTCGAAGTGTACGGTGCTCACTTTGAAACGGGGTAAAAGAGCAAATTGTAGGGGCATAGAATTGCCAAACGGAGAGAGAATGGAAAGCTCGCATGATGATGGGTGGGTACAAATATCTTGAGATTCTGGAACTAGACAATATCTTGCACAGAGAAATGAAAGACAACTGCATATTTGTAGCACCTAAAATTTCTCTTGTAATCAAGACTCAACTCAAGGAACCTTATGAATGCCATCAATATATGGGCAGAGGTCGGATGTAGTCAGAAATGGACACAGATAAACCAACTTGATCACACTACTCGAAAGACAATGACAATGCATGATGCCCTCCACCCTAAGACGAATGTACACAGGCTCTACATGAAGAAGAATAAAGGTGAACGTGGACTGATTAGCGTAGAGGGGTGCATCAAAAGTGAAAGAACATGACAGAATATTTGGTAAAGAGCAAACAAAACCTGCCACAGTATGCTACTAATCCAGAAGGATTTACCAAAAATAAACTTGATAGTACTCATGAATTCCGATCACGAACAGCCAACGACAGAGAAGAAATCGCATGGAATTACATAGTAAGTTCCACTGTGAAACTAATAACGTGAAAGACCGGGAAGCATCATGGAGATGGCTCAGAAATGGTGACATAAAAACAAGAATACTGAATGCCTAATCATCGCCGTCCAGTATCGGGTATCGATTACCAACTGAGTGAACCTCTGCAGAATGTGTGGGAAGTGGGTCGAAAACATGACTCATATTATTAGTGCTTGTGGAAGTCTTGCGCAGAAAATGTACAAGCGCAAACACGACAAGGTAGCGCAAAACACTCACTGGCTACTATGCCGGAAGTATGGATATGAGGTAATGGTACTTCGTACCAACATATCCTGGAAAAGGTAATGACCAAAAAGGGGAAATCAAAAATTCTCTGGGACTTTGACTTCCGGACAGACAAGGTGTTATAGAACCAAAGGCCGGATAGAGTAAGCTTTAAGAGGTACAAGCAAGAGTGCTTAATAAACGACGTGGCAATGTCAGATGAACATATTATGATGGAAGAAAGAGAAAAGATTGATAAATATGGAGACCTAAGATTTGAGATTGTTAAGATGTTAGAGTTACGAGAGTCACACATAAAGGTTTTCCCTATCGTCATCGGAGAATTGGGGTCAATATCACCCAAACAGAAAAAAAAGCATCTGGAAACTTTAGAAATACCCTACAATTTAGTTGTATTGCAAACATGGGGATTACTTGGAACTGCACGCAGAATTAGTAAAGTATTGTCTGTCTGAGATTGTAATTTGCCAGGCAATGCAAAATGCCGGTAGATACGATGTCTTCAATCAACAACACAAAGATTTTGGATATTATACGACATCGAAGCAGATGAAAACATAAGAAATGCCGTGGAGCCATTGTTTAAACATACGAAGAAGACCAGTGTCATCAAAACTGAAAATTGTGTAATGAAAGAAAAAGAAATATTTAAAGAAGAAATGAACACAAAAAAGGAAACCATGGAAAGGAAGAAACGTATGGTGAATTTGCAAGAGGAGTGAATGTTAAGACAGATACAGAGGACTGGTGGCTATGGATGGGGAGGAGTGATCTGCAGATAAAAACAGAAGCACTCATATGGACAGCTCAAGTAGCAGCGTTAGGGAACAACCATCTTAAGTGCAGAATTGACAATACTACCGACAGCGACAAATACAGAATGTGTGGTGAAAGGGGTGAAAGGATATGGTATATCGTTAACTAATGCCCCAAATTGGCACAGCGCGAATACGAAAGACGCCATGACAATGTGGCAAAAATGATCGATTGGGAGCTCTGTTGGAATTACGGCCTACAAAGAGCAAAAACGTGTTATGAGCAAACCCCAGGAGGACTCACAAAATTGAGAATTTCAAAATGCTGTGGGATGCAATGATCCAGTGCAATCCCCTAGCCAGACATCGGAAACTGATGAATAAAAAGAAAGAACATGCATGATAATCGACATAGCATGCTCCGGTGATAACAGGATTCATGTGAAACAAGAGAAAATAAACAACTATGACGATTTGAAATGGGGAATACGAAGTTCGTAATCAATGAGGAGAGTAGAAGTGATACCAGTAGTATCTGGTGCAGTTGGAAGTATCAGTACTCAACTACTAACATGGCAAAAACTTATTTTTGCAAGTGTGAAGGTAGAACATCTCCAAAATTCGACACTGCTTGGAACTGCAAGAATTCTTCGCAGTGTACTTGGAGCAGGACCAGTAAACAAGTGTCATCTTAGTCTACTGTATGTGGACGGCTGACACTTTCCATCATAATATCAATAAGCTCTGAGTCTTCATAACATTATATCACGAATTATCATTGTTAAGATGATCATCATCAGTTATAATATTGAAAAGATTTCCATAAAATTTAAAAATCATCATAATGCTGGCAGAATCGTTAGCATGCTGGCCGAAATCTTTTAGCGGTATTTTACCCGTCGCTACATTCTGAGTTCAAAATTCGCCGAGGTCGATTTTAACTTTCATCCTTTCGGGGTCGATATATTAAGTACCAGTTACGCACTGGGATCGATGCAATCGACAGGTCCCCTCCCCCAAAAGATCAGGTTATGTGCCTATAGTAGAAAAGATTATCATCATCATCGTTATTATCGTCATCATGAAATACATAACAGAATTGAGAAAGTATGAAAACTAATTAATTATCGTCTTTATGTTGAACCTCTCCTCCCTCACAACATCATCGTCATCATCGTCGTCGTCGTCATCAGTATCATTATTGCCATGCCAACCTCATCAGTATTTTCTAGTAATTTTTTGATAATCTCAGAATTATTATGAGTAACTACTTCCAGTGAAATTTGTGTAGTCGCTGTTAATTATTATTCTTGATATTTGCTAATTATTCAGTTTTTTAAATTCCATTTGAAATGCTCTGTCCAATTATTTTTATTTTCTGTTACAATCCAGTTGTTTTTGCTTTCAGTTACGTCTTCACCATCTCGTTTTGGTTTCCTGAATCATTTTGCAAGTGCAGTATGAACACTTTACAGAAATTTAAATAAAATACTTCAGATAATCTTGATCTTTAGTATTCATTCACTTCGTAGTAATTTTCCTAATATTCTAATAGTGTCTGACGTTCATACGTTGACAAAAAGCATTAATAAAAAAGTTGTAATTACTTTAATTGTCATAGAAACACACAAAAGTGCTCAATCCAGCAATACATTTTTTTGGCATTAATATTAAGTATTTTCTAAACAAATCAATATGTGCGGGAGAGTTTATATACACGATGGGGTGAATTCGACGGAAAAAAACAAACGAGAGGTAATAACGTTCACATTGTATCTGCAAAATTAAGTTTTCCTAGATATGTGTTACATCCAATTGAAGGAAACACTTATCAAATATTGATATCAATATTTGTCATTTAAAGAAAGATACATGTATGCTAGCAAAGAAAATATTCGAAGCACTAGGAATTAATCAGCTCCGGAAAAGTGATTTCTTTCAATAGATGCACTAAGACTCGTAAGTTGAGGAATTAGCTAAATTAATCTTGAATGGGTTGTGATTAGGTGGTATAAAGAATCACCAACAGCCACGTGCTGCTGAATATTAACAGTGTTAGTTGAACTGAAATACACTCTTTCTGACAAAACCATTACAAAGGATTTGGGAAATGGTCGCCTGTCTATAGACAATTATGTATTACGTTGTATTTCCAATGTAGTATCTAGAAGAAAAGATACGTTGCAGAAGGCAGAATATCCAATGTTCTGCGTGGAATGAAGCAATTTGATTTCCTAGAATCAAGTGTCAAATCTACCCCGAGTTAAACTCTTCTGCTGTCAAAAAATATATAGGTTATTTGTAATATACGTTTAGATTCTTTGTAGCTGAAAATAGATAATCTCGCTCAGAGCTAATACGCATCTTAATTACAATAGAGAATAGAAAATCAAAATTACCTTTCGAATATTTATCAGATTCGCAACGAAATTGAAACCGTATTTTTCTCAGTAATTCCACATTGAAATTTAAGATAGAATTTTACTTGAACGATCAATAGAATACTAGAGACCCGTCTCCATTCTCACTGAACGTCTAATTTTGGTTAATTTCATTAGTTTAATTGAAATATAAACAGATTTAAAATTAAATAAATTGGTTTGGTGCAAGGAGAAAACCCTACAATTTCAATTAGAAGCAACTTATTTTACTTTATAACCTTTCACTTTCAGCAATAGCAAATGGAAACCCATGAATAGTTTCTCTCCATCTTACTAGTTTCTTCCTATGCATATCTTGAACATCGTAATATGGATCCACATTATTTTTTGTTATTTGAAATATAGATTATGATGTATTAGACGAGTAAGTGTTATTCTCTATGTTCTCTTCATTTCTACACGTCAGCATGTGTGCGTATGAATGACATACATGGAATGGATCCTTTATATTTCTCAAACATCATTTACAAAAATTTCCAGAAAATCTATACCAATAACATACACGCTTATAATTACCATGCATAGCAATTAGGTATTCTAACTACATTCCTAACACATAGAGTAAAAATTACTTTCGGCTCTGTTACACAACCATAATTTACTTCAAATTTGAAAACCTATGATCACTTAATGAGTGCAATTGCTGATGAAGTAATTAATTCTTTTCGTGGTGTAGTTATGTAAAAACACTGCCTTCTAGGATAGACTGAACCTCAAGAAATTAAAAAAGTAAACAATGAAGTTTTCCATTCAGTGGTTCATAAACCTGTCACAGTATACTTTTATGTGTGTAACATGAGGAAGGATGTTATAAGCTCTTATTAGCTGCAACAATTGAATCGACATATGTATTGTAAAATGAAGTAAAATAACGGCTGCATAAACTCTGTGTTTTAGATAGTAAATAATTGTCTCATTATATCTTTAAAAATTTATAGATAAAAAGACCTGTTTCCACTGAAAACATAGAAATAAAAATATCGAAGACAACATTGTGAACGGCTGCAAATTTATCATTTGTTATTGCATTTGTTGCGTATGTTTTTGAAAAACATTTATTGAATATAGCTTTGTTTCAATTTTATGACTATATAGAGACATAAGTTATATGATAGCAAGACATACACATATGAATACATTACTCAGAGGTAAGTAAACAGAGCGCAAGCGATGCCAATTAGATGCAAAGGCTATATATATATATATATATATATATATATATATATATATATATATATATATATATATATATATACACGCACTTATACATTCATTTCATACACGTACGGACACACGCGCACTTGCATACACGTTCACGCACACACATTCACACACATATATACAGACAGAATATCACGTTACACACTTTACACAAGTATCGATTTGAGAATATGAGCATCAACCCCGTACGTATGTGTATAAACAGTTAGGTAAGTACATGCAAATACAACACGTTTATAGAAGCGTTTTGATAGAAGCGTTGTGATAGAGAAAAATATTTGTTTTATCTAAAAAGCTACCTCGAACGTAACAAGTGTGTTTGATTCCGGTGCGTGTTTGTAGCACAGGGGAACAATATGAATATATAACTATATATATATATATATATATATATATATATATATATATATATATATATATATATATATATATATATATATATATATATATATATATATATAGTTATATATATATATATAT
>NC_142934.1:53426208-53451167 GCF_046866305.1 Octopus bimaculoides | reverse complement strand
AAATTTCAGTTCAGTGACTTTACGTTTGTAAATCAACCCCCGTGTTAGTCCTGAGACTAAGGTGGATAACGATGAGTTGGAAACAGTAGTGGAAGTGGATACATCTCAAACTACGCGTGAGTTAGCAGGATGGTTTGATGTTTCAATTCCAACTGTATTGGAAAATCCCTCTCGCTCTCTCCCTCTCTCTCTCTCTCTCTCTCTCTCTCTCTCTCTCTCTCTCTCTCTCTCTCTCTCTCTCTCTCTATCTCTCTCTCTCTCTCTCCGTCTCTCTCTCTCTCTCTCTCTCTCTCTCTCTCTCTCTCTCTCTCTCTCTCTCTCTCTCTCTCTCTCTCTCTCTCTCTCTCTCTCTCTCTCTCTCTCTATATATATATATATATATATATATATATATATATATATATATATATATATACAAAAGTGCAGGTGAGGACATAAACCTCAGAGGGTTAAAAATATCCAAGATAAGACTGATTGAAAACCTAACAATATAGGCACACACATATATACTATTAATATTAGAAAAAAACATTATAGTTATTTATACTAATTTATGGGTATAACTATTTTTTTATAACTCTATGTCTTGTAATTAAGATATATAGTATTAACTTTAATGTTCTCATCACGTTTCAAATATGATAAATTTCTTTATACATCCTTCCCTGACGATATTTTCACTTGTAGCAATTAACTAAATTGATTTAGTTATATTAAATCAAATTTGGTTGATTTTATGCTGCAAGTGGTGAATTGAAACAATTGTAGAGCTGGTCTTCTCATTGCATTAATAAACATTTACTAATCTTATCTCCATTTTCTCTCGTGGTTTATATATATACATTATATATATTTTATATATATATATATATATATATATATATATATATATATATATATATATATAATTTTATTTAAAAGAGTTCCAACTCTGTCTGTTTTTTATGTTTTATTTATATTCTTGTAAAATTAATGTGGGATATAGAATATGGAATATATAATATATAATATAAAAATAGATGGTCCAATGAAATAAAGTATTGAATCTCTTATTGTATCCCCCTACCTAAATCACATGCCCATTGTATGTAATATCGAAGATTATCCCTAAAAAGACGGTTTGCTGAAGGCTGGAATGTCTTTGATGATAGGTTCGTTGTATTAGGGTTAATTTGAGGCTAAATAGCAAGAAAATTATTAGTAAGACAGACCAACAACGGAGCCTATATGTGGTTGCTTGACCTGCTAGAAAAAGTAACCAAACTTGTTTATGTACTGAATAGAAACAATCCTGACACATTCAATCAGTATCCGAAGTTGCAAACTGTTTAGTTAAAAAAAATTTTAATCAGTGACTGAGAGTTTCTTGTATTGGCACTTATCAAACACGAATTTCGCCATTGTCTCTGACACTTCTGCCTATTATTAATGTATTTATAGATAGATAGATAGATAGATAGATAGATAGATAGATAGATAGATAGATAGATAGATAGATAGACAGGCAGACAGACACATTCTTATATATGTTGCTATAAAACCATCTCTGGTTATTCAAGAATGGATTTGTTAGGGGCGATTTTCAGTTCAAATCTTTCTGTTGTCGAACATACATCGTTTTGTCAATGAAGCCGGAGGTTGTTGTTCACAAACAGCAGCAGTAGTTTTCTTCAGCTGAATACACGTCATTGATTGGTTAACATTACTCAATACGAGAATTTTAACACGAAATAACTTCTAAAATACATTTTGTCAAAAACGTTAAGAGTAAACCCTGTTCTACGTGACACATTCTACCAGTATCCAAAAGTTGCAAAGTGTTTAGTTCAAAAAATATTAATTAAAAAATCTGTGCATCAGATGGAACAGATCCCTTTAACCCACAGGGATATACGCAGGATTGCTCCTAAAGAATTACACTCATAGATATACGCAGGTTTGCACCTAAGGACACAAGCTTTGTTTTTTATAACTTCGGAATGTTGAACTGTGAACTTTTATGCGTCATTTATTTCTCTCATTCCATCTTATTCTCTTACTCCCTTCCTCTATGTTATCATCTTATTGATATATACCATTCTCATTTTCCATATTTATCTCACAATTTGTCTCTGATGACGGAATATCCCATACTCGAGGATATCCCAGAAACAGCTGTAAGATTTTGATAGTCTTCCTGTAATACTATTGTATATGGCTTGAGATGTTTGCCTTGCCGTCCAGTTTAACATTGATATATATTGAAAGTTAGACGCACACAGAGAAACAGAGAGATAGACAGACATACAAACACACACACACATACACACACACACACACACGCCCACGCACATAATAGAATAATACTAACATATTGCTAAGATAAACACGTCTTACACTTACAGCTGCTTTGTTTAAATAATTCCACGTACTTATGGTTACTTTTGTTTATTTACCCTTTCTACTTTTTTTCTATTCGTGCGTGTGTGCGTACGTGCGTGCGCGAGTGTATGTTTATATATATATGCATAAGGTGTGTTATGAGCATTTATAGTACACGTATCTTATATAAACTCAGTAAGCAATTAAAGATGGAGAACAGATGTTAAAAGATTTATGAAATTTTAATTCATGCAAATGATCGTTTCGGATGGTAACAATAACATACTTACAATACTTAAAATACTTACAATAGTAAGCTACCAATTTGATATGAAGAATTTTTATTAGAAATCTAACGTTGGAACCCCGCCTCAAGTAAAAGGATGAAATTGAACTCAACCTTTCGCACACACACACACTAACACACACACACTAACACACACACACACACATATATATATATATACACCCTCAAGTATAATGAAACACAAATTCATACAGATAGACAGATATAGAGATACACACGAACACACAAGACATACGCAAACACAAACGAACACACACGCACGCACGCACGCACACACACGCACACACACACACACACACACACACACACATATACATCTCTCCAGAAGATCTAAGCATCCATTGCGTTCTTGTATCGAAATATTTCATATCCGAAAATACAATTCCAAAATGCATCATATAAATGGAAGGAACGTCATCTTCAGTGACGGAGAAAATAAGGAAATTATATTAGTAAAGTGTAATTAATTTCCTAAACTTTACTACTTCAGCACATTGTGCTGTCACATTTGTGTTTAAATTTTCATCCTAGTCCACTTTCATCATATTTTTCTACCATGTATTTCTTTCCAACTCTACAAATTGGTCATGTTTTTTTTTTTCCTTTTCTCTCTTTCACTCTTACACACGCACGTTTTTCTCTCTCGATCTTTCTCTCTATCTCTCACTCTCTCTCTTAAACCTACACCTGTTTCCGCTCTCCTCTCTCTCACTTTCTTTCACTCTCTCACCATTTATTACTCCTGTTTCTTCCGTTGGCGTTACTCAGTTGATAGATAAAAATTGGACTAGCATTAGGATACATTGAAATCTTCTTTGACCAGCAACACAGTAGGTAACAAATTAGCGTTTTAAAAAATCAAAAACGGTAAAATAATATTCGTAGGTCGTATCACATCCAAAATATTACAATATTTACTACACACACACGCACGCACGCACATGCACATACACAGACACATGCAGATATATATATATATATACAAACACTTTATAAACTTTTATCCATACCTGCGTATGTATTTATGCATATGCAAATATACATAAATACAAATATATATTCACATATATATGCACATATATATAGAGAAAGAGATAGATAGATATAGGCATACGTACATACATACATACATATTTTACCTATATTGTATAATAACCCATTAATTTGCAAAAACGAAAAATTTACCACAATCGTACTTAATGGAAATTTATCTATATTTATGCATGCAACCATGTTGTGCTCCATAACAACTTTCGTTTTTTGGTATATTAATAGGGACGACACATCGTTATATTTTCTTAACCATGAATGGCTCTGTTAGCGTGAATTGTTAATATACAGAAATTTACAATCCTATAATTTCTATAAAATATGTATAAAATATAACAGAGGCAATTACTTTGAAAATATATAAGAGATAACTCAGTCCAAGTTTTTAATTTTGAATACTTTCAGAAAACAAATATTCAGTTCATTGCATATAAAACATAATTAACTGTAGTATGATGAAATTGAATTCTGCGCATATATGCATTATGCATTCGTATCGTCAACCATATGTTCATTTCATTTCGCTGGTGGAAAATCCTGCGAATAGCCAACGCATTCTAAATGTATTGAATACGTCATGTCTTCCGCACATCTATGTATCTATCTATCTATCTATCTATCTATCAATCTATATATCTATCTATCTATCTATCTCTATGGACGGACGGTAGACGTGTCGGCTCCGTAAGTTTTGCCTTTTTTATGTTTTAAAAAGTCTGTTTGTAAAGTTTATTTTTATATAGAAAATTGTATAACAACTTATAGACTCTCTGGTGCAAGTTTTTTTGCAACGGAAATCTGCCCTGTGTGGCACATTTCCAGGTTTTAAAAATCAATTACGGCTTTCTAGCCATTTTTATTTTGAGACGATGGCGTCTTCTAGCCATGAAAAGTTTCGTCAAACGAACGCTGAATTTTGCAGTGTTTCGTTCGAAGAAGAATTTCCTAGTCTTCCTTCCTCACAGTTAAACGAGAGAATGGAGAAAAAGAAAAAAAAATTCCCACACACAAATTCAAGTGTTAACACCGCCACCACCACCACCAACAACAAAAACAAAACTGTAACCAAGGTTACAAAACAGAACATGGATGATGTCTCCAAAGAATCTGACGTCAACACCAATTCTGGTGACGACGTCATTACCACCACCAACAACAACAACGACAACAACAACAACAGCAGGAGCATCAGCAACAGTTCAACTCAACCTTTGCTCTCTTCACCAGCAGCAAACGAAAGAGAGGAAGGAAAAAGCCACAACACCACTGACACAAATACCACATCTGCCACCAATACCAGTGCCAGCACCAGCAACAACAATAACAACAATAACAAAAACAAAAACTTTGCTGAAGCTTTGATGCAAAGTGAAACTGTTGTGTCCTACACGACAAAGGAAATTATAGAAATGAGGAAGTTGATTACCAAAGAAAGCGGTGAAGTACATTTGAACATACCAAAACACGTATTAGAGGAGACAAATAGGAAAAAATAATTTATAAAATAATAAACACAAAAAGTAGACGGCCGGAACAGGCCAATGTAGACAAGATCGAAAGATGCTTGAGATCTATTTGGGACAAAAAATCCTATATCACTTATTATAGATTTGCACAAGTTCACGTGATTTTTCGAAATGAAGATTTGGCGAAGACGTATTCAACGCTAACTCTTCACACACCTGAAATAACAATGTTACCCAGTTACCATGGCCAAAAGGTAACAAAGGTAACAATAAAGCACGCACCTCCAACAATCGACACACTATGGTTGATATCGGCCATATGTGTTGATATGGACAACATTAAAATACTGAAAATAAACGTTGGAGAGAGCAATTGGACCGGAAAAAGCATACAAATCTTGTTCCACACAAACGAACAACAGATCAAAAAAATCCCACCGTACATCCGTTTGGCAACACACCAAAAGTTGCATATAGTAGTAGGGGGCAAGCGGCCTCGCTGTTATTTATGCGATAGCGAGGCACACCTCAAAAAGGAGTGTCCGACTGCCCGGAAAACACAACAACAACAACAACAACTAACTAAACACACAAAAAGAGCCTTGCTGCCCACACTGCCATCCACACAAAAAACAATAAAAGCAACATCAACAACATCAACGAAAGAAAATACAACAAAAACTACAAAATTAACAAACAAAGAAGACGAAAAAAGAAAAGACAATACAAAAACTGATACACCTTCCCCCACATCACTTACACCACAACCAAAAATTCAACAACCAACAACAACAAAATCAACAATACAACCACTTACACATGCAAACACAGAAGCATACAACATGCCCCTACCTCCATCCGATTCCTCAGAGTTTTCATCTGAAGACGAGTCAAGTACTGAGGAATGGAAAATAGCCCAAAAAGGAAGGAGGAAGAGGAGCAAAAAAACAAAAACGATCAACAACAAAGCAGGGAGATTCACATCTCCCGAAAACACTCCCAACTCCTACACGATAAACAACAATGATAACACACCAAAAACAATGCTAACAGCAATAGACACTACAAACACGGAGTTGATGAATTACATCAACTCTAAAACATACATCACAAATAACGACATCAAAACAAACAACCACCCACGCACAACACCACCAAAACACATTAAAATTTATCATGTAACACCAGCATTACACAACAAAATAAAATCCCTCTACCCCAACACGGTAGGGGGATTCCAGAAATATGTGTGCAAGAAATTGTACAATAGCCTCCTTGGTGAAAAATCCAAGGAGGAAAGAAAACTTTCGAACGGTAAGTAACTCACTATTCTTTTGTTTTGTGCTTTAAAGCACACGTATAAATAGAATCATGGTGAAGATTGGTTGTGCCAATGTGCGTGGCTTGGGGTCCCCTTGGAAACAAGGGAACCTCTTAAATGACATAAAGTCACACAATTTGCATATCATAGCCATTAGTGAGACCAGACTCCATGAACCGCGGGCGCTAAAGTCCATGTGTGGCGGACAGTTTAACATTTATTTTTCTCCCTGTCTGCCGAGGATGGGCGGTAGTGGCACGGCGGTTCTTTTTCGCAAGAGTCTGGATCTCCAAGTAAAGACGATATTTACGAACTGGTTGTTATAGATGTGGACGGCAGCGATGGAGGTGATGGAGGCGCTTTTTGGTTGCTGGCAGTTTATGTGCCTCCTTTAACAGGTCGGTCGGACTTCTTTCGACGTCTAGAAGTATTCCTGGGAATACTTACTTTTAGTGGGGGATTGGAATGCTACCTTGGACACGCATCTAGACTACGTGGGGAGTGACAAAACTAGAAGGGGATGCAAAGGCCTCAGAGACCTGCTCAGACGCTTCCAGTTGTTTGACAGGTACCGACTCGACCACCCAAATGTGCCAACGTGGACTTGGAGCAACCGCATTGGGTCGTCGAGATCGTATCTAGATAGGATAGTGTGTAGGACAGGAGATAGAGATAGTTTAGGATGTCCACAGTTCCACATAGTCAGCTACACGGATCACAACCTTGTGGCGTGTATGCTAGATTAAATAAGGCACATAGGCAGGGTCCCCGTTACTGGAAACTAAACGCGTCTTTCCCGTCGAGACAGGTTTTCAGAGGCCGGATTAGCACGTTAGTAAAGAGGGCTTTGACGGGAGCCATCGTCAAGAACAAATGGTGGTTCGCCCTCAAGAGAGCAGTAAGGGCGGAAGCAATAAGGTATAGCAGGGCATAGCTGTAGAGAGGAACAGAGTAGAGGGGGAGCTAGTGATAAAGTTAGAAGAGGCATTGCGAAGTGGCATCACATCCGACGTTTTAGCGGCGAGGTTGGCCCTCGTGCAACACTTCAATGGTAAACACGAAGGGTGTGCTGTTACGGCAAGGATGCGTGCTCTGAGGAATGAAGGTGTTGGAGCCGCACGAGAGGCCCGGGTGGCGGAGGAGCAGCGGGGTAACAGAGCCACCATCCGGTCTCTGGTAGACGAGCTGGGGCGCGAATTGCTCGAGCCGAGCAAGATGTGCGAGGTGTTTCAGCAGCATTTTGCCCGACTCTCAGCAAGAGAGGCGGAGTGCTGCGAAGGGGTCATCACGGCGGAGGAGGTGAGGGACGCGATGGCGGGTTGCTCGACGGACAAATCTGCGGGTTTGGTTGGTCTGCCCTACGAGCTTTTCAACTGTATGCCAGACTTGTTTGGAGACGTCTTGGCGGCCGTGTACTGCAACTGGCAGCAGAACGGGAGCATTCCCGGTTTTGTGAGCCGAGGAGCGGTTACGCTGCTGAAGAAAGATCCAAACAAGAGGGACGCCATAGATAACTTTAGGCCCATCATTCTGCTCAATGCATACTTGAAAATTTTGGCCAAGGTCTTAGCCAAGCGGTTGGCACTTGTCATCGAGAAGCTGGTCGGCACGGAGCAGACGTGCGCTGGGCCGGGCCGGAGCATCCATGACAACCTCCATCTGATGCGCTACATCATAGAGAGGGTAGTTAAGGAACCTGGCATGGGTGGGGCCCTGATCAATCTGGATCAATCCAAAGCTTTCGATAGGGTAGACCACCGATACTTGGATGCCGTCCTCGAAGCGGCCGGCTTCGGTCCCGTTTTCCGCGGCTGGATGGCTGCCTTGTACACAGGCATCCGTTCGGTTGTTCGTGTCAATGGACGTCTATCGGGACCCTTCGACATTGCACGATCGGTTCGTCAGGGATGCCCCCTGTCGCCGCTCCTGTACGTATTGACTCACGAGCCACTACTGCGGAAGCTGACGACGCTGAGGGGCATCCCGCGAGAACTGGGGTGCGGGACGAGCGTGTCGGCATACGCGGACGACGTCATCGTCATAGGGTCTAGCCACGAGCACATCGAGCTTGTCGGCGAGACGCTGAAAGACTACGAAGCCGTGACGAGAGCGAAAATCAACCGGGATACGTCGGTGGGTTTGCTGCTCGGCACCTGGAGAAGCAAGCCCATACCGTCCGGCAGCGCCTCAGTAGTGGGACGCTGGACGGACGGTCCGGTCAAGTTGCTCGGAGTCTGGTTCGGTCCGGACCTGCAAACGGAGAAGAACTGGGACGAGATAACGAGTAGGGTGGCCACTCTCTGCCGGCAATGGTCCGAGAGGAAGCTGTCCCTAAAAGGTCGGGCGGAGATGGCGAACGCGTACATCGCGTCCGTCATCGAATTCCGCCCGACCGTCGTGCCTTGTCCCGATCGCGCCATCACCGAAATGGAGGGCAGGTACGACGACGATCTCGGGGCGTACCTGGGCGTCGACGAGGAATACCTGACCTGCCTGTACAGGATGACTTTCGGGCCGGGACCTATGGACAACTTCCAGAGATCCCTGGCCTGGCAGTGTTATCGAGAGGCGCTACCTGTTCGGGATAAGCTCTATAGACACGGCTCGCGAAATGCGGGGCCGACCTGCCCGAGATGCGGTCAGAGCGATGAAACCGTTCTGCACGCACTCGTGCAGGGTCCAACCATTTCGGAGCTGTGGGCTTATGTCGAACGACTGCTGTCGGGTGTGAGACGAGTCGGTTTATCAACCGAGTCTATCGTCAATATCGTCACGCCTACTTCCTTTAAGCGGGAAGGAAGAGCTGTATTTATCGTACTTGTGGCTATGGCGAAAGAATGCATCTGGTGGACGCGTCTGAAAGGATTAGAGACAAATAATTTCCTCTCTGGTCAATCTCTCATCAACTTTTTCAAGTATCACTTGAAAAGGAAGGTGAGAGTAGAGAGGCAAGTGTTGTATAGCAAATGTTTCGAAAGAAGATGGATACATGTAGCAAGAATGGAACGTATAAATGACGAAGCCACCTCGACCATGATTCTATAATACGTTTTAAAATTTTGTAAACTGAGAGTTACTTACGTTTCTTGCATAAATAAAAGAAATTTTATTTAACAAACTGTGACACTAAGGACCGAGGTTACCGTGGTCTTTTCGTAGGTTTTTCTTTCCACGGATAACCTCCCCATTTATTGGGAATGTTCTGTATTATTTCGTATTTTTTGTAAATACCCCAAACGTTTTGCGATGATTTTTTTCATCGTTGTCCAAACTTTTGTTTGTTTTTCTGCTTTGTTTTCGCCCCCCTCGAAAAGAAAAAACTCTACATTTGTATTTTGTCCCCTCTGTGTTGAGCCCTGTGTGGCTAATAAAGAAACCTATCTATCTATCTATCTATCTCTCCATTTATCCATCCATCTATCTATCTATCTATTTATCTATCTATCTATCTATCTATCTATCTATCTATCTATCTATCTATCTAAATGAACCTTACAATGGAAATAGTCGTTCTGTATAATAAGCATACGACGAAAGTTTGATGCATGCTAGATAAGTTTCCTACAATGTCTCTATGTCTTAGAGAATGTTGAATAACATGTCAAAACATCAAGAACGAGGATAAAGGTACAATTTTGATAAAAAAACATATTTTGAGGAAGAATACAACTAATATATTACCGTTAAGCACAAGGCCTTCCAATAATTTCCTAAATAAAGAAATACACAGTCTCGCACGTGGAATTTTTTTTAACTTTTCAAAACGCAAGTTAAATTTGGTTATTGAGCATTTTCCAACATCGGTTGAATATTAACAGATATACACTGAATCCTCCCGAAATCATGGAAATATACTAACATTCAATTATAAAATTCGTGGGCTCAAATCATTTAGATATTAGATGTTTAAAGATGTTTGTTATTTAACAATACTAAACTCCAAATATATATCAATATACTGGCCAACTCTTTCAATCAGCGATATACCCAGCACACATAATTTTGATAAGTGGTTTCGTAAGTACTCACATACTCACATTGGTTCAAAGAGTGAGAAAACTACCTATGTGGACACACACACACACACACACACACACACATACACGCACAAAGATACACACATAATCACATATATAATTATATACATATATATATTTGAATGTGTATGTGCATACACACACACATACACACACACATACACACACACACACACACACACACACACACACATATATATATATATATATATATATATATATATATATATATATATATATATATATATATATATATATGTATATATATATATATCTACATATATTTCAATATATACATGTATAAGTAGATATATACATAGATATATACACTCACACACACACACACGCATATATGCATGTGTGTATGTATTTATTTTGTGGGAGTATATGTATATGCTGTGTTAGATGTCATGATAGCCTTCGAAGTTTTTACACATATGTCGCCAGCAAAATAGGCTTTTATCTTATCGGCTTTAGTTCCATTTTTCTTTCTTTCATGTTTGTTGTTCATCACACTTCATACTTGGAGGAAAAAAACTCATAATCTAATCTACGTTGTGTTCGCTTCTGACACTTCACTGGTCATTTGAAAGCACGTTGTAAAATAATATTTTAGTATGGAATATCTAAAGCTTAAGCTTTGCTAAGTTTCAATACCTACCCGCCTCACAACGCACACTCATACCGTCGCGCACAGATACTCACAAAATATAAACATGTGTATCACATGTGAAGTCACTCTGTCTGTGTCGGTTCGGTGTGCACACATATGTATTTGCATATATATATATATATATATATATATATATATATATATATATATATATATATATATATATATATATATATATATATATATATATATATATATATATACATGTGTATATGTATATATATCATATTAGAAGAAAAAGGACAGCAAAAACAAAGGCAGGACGCGTATACGTACGTGGGTGTATATGCATGTATGTATGTTTGTATGAGTGCATGTTTGTATATATATATATATATATATATATATATATATATATATATATATATATATATATATATATATATATATATATATATGTATGTATATATATATATATATATATATATATATATATATATATATATATATGTATGTATATATATATATATATATATATATATATATATATATGTATATATATATATACATATACATATATATATATATATATATATATATACGTGTATGTGTGCGTGGTGTTCAAGAATGTTCGTAAGTATGGTCACATTTGCTTGCATGTGCACACAGACGCATATTGATAAATGATAGATATGAATGCGTGCATAAACATGTACATACACGTGTATATTGGAATATATAAGTAACATTATATCTATCGTTTCATATGTACAATCATATCTCTGCATATATATGCAGTCATACACACACACCCCCACACACACACACATACACACACATATATATATAGATATACACATAATGTATACACGTATTCCTATGTATGTATACACACGCACACACACATACGTGTATGTATGTACATATACGTATGTTGTATCAAGAAATTTGCCGAATGTGAAGAAGCTAATCGCCTTTATCCCATTTCGTTTTCTTATTTTTTTCTCTACAGCTAATACTATACAATGGAAGATAATCCCATCCAACAATGTAAGCATTGCATTCCAATGTTGCCGATTCTTTAGCAATCTCCAGGCAAAATCACGGTATTGATTTATCCAGTGTATTACGTTTTAATGGAAAACCTTTTTTCTCCATAACATAAAAATATCATCGAAAACTTCTAGCGCTTAGATGCTACTGATTACTTTGATTTTTTTTTTTTTTTTTAGTTGTAGTTACTTTTATTATTTTGCCGAAGATCATTTCTGCTGCAAAACGTCTATAATCAAAAGATTTCGAGCAACGTCCAACGTGTATGTTTGTATATCACGGTCTACATAATCCAATATAGACTTCATTATTTACAAAGGTAATATATTAGATAACGGAGACGTGGTTGCTATTCAAAAAACGGTTATCGTCTACGTAAAATATTCCTCGTTGGTTTCTGAAGTAAAGTATCTGTCCTAAAACATTAAGTCTGGAGTATTTTTTATACGGTGAATATGTTGATTGTAGAGACTTGTTATATACGTGACATCTTTATGCTGGACATCAAGAAAAGACGTAAAAACAATAAATAAAAATCAAATTATTAGTATGATTTAATATGTTGCAGCTTTTATATATAGAACACGAAATTTCAACTGCTTAATCATTTTAATTTCATTTTAAAGGCATTTATTTCTATATTTTTGTTTAACAAAGCCGAAAATGAAATTAACTATTTCATACCTAGTATTTAGGCAAGGAAATGTTTGGTAATGATAAGTATGGAATTGAAAGTAAAGAACGTTTTCTAATATCACTCAACGTGTATGTAATCACACCGACCCAACACAAATTATGAGTCTTTTTATCCTTATTTAGACTTGGGTTATCACTAATCCAGCAAATTTATGAAAAAATATTTCCCCCTATACCCACAACGTCTACTTCTCAGAAGGTGAAACACAGGGTACTTAGAGATTGGAAAAAATTGCTTCACAATGTTTGTTCCAAAACCCTGCATACTGATTTCAAGCCACGCTGAGATAATATTAGCTTTTCATCTATTCAGAATCAATTAAATGAAGGTGGATGCTTTCTTATATTTTTCGGGTGTTTGCATTCTGAATTCGAATATTTACCACCACCTTATTGGGTGGTAGAATTAACTCGTCTCCCGATATAAAACCACAAGATGGAGACGTAAGACACTTTGAACAACTCCACTCTGTTGAAAGTATTCGGGCCAGATTTGCGTTTCAAGATACATCCCTCACTCCCACCAGTCTTTAAGACTCTGTGACAGATGATGGATTTTTGCCTTCCTTCCTGACTAAACATAAAGATTATCTAGGAGTAGATAGCTCATTCCATTTTAACGTTCGCAAGATTGTAGTATAGAATTTCATTTGCTTACTCGTAGCCGTTGGCGTTGTATATAGGTAACGTCTGTGACTCTTTAATCTATGATGATCTATGATCATTATTCACATATATTTATACTAGACAATAAGTTTACCGTGATCGAAAAATTTAAGGGAAATATTCTGTAATATGAACCTGAGTCCATATTTTCACAGTTATTGTTGATTGAGATATACACTTTTTGATCGTCATATATGTAAAATAGTATTGCTCAGTACTAAA
Source organism: Octopus bimaculoides (assembly GCF_046866305.1). Lineage (NCBI taxonomy): Eukaryota > Metazoa > Mollusca > Cephalopoda > Octopoda > Octopodidae > Octopus > Octopus bimaculoides. Next base: position 53,437,375 of record NC_142934.1, on the reverse strand, counting down.
ACACGGTGTCTACTTGCACATATTATGGAGACGAAAATGTTAATGTTTTGAACTCATAGATGAGTGTTAACAAATTCTTCAGTATGACAAATCAGTGCTTGAATTGTTCAAAGTTGTTTGGTATTTCAGTTCTGTTCTAATGTATAAAATCAATAAACCCTTCTCCATCTCATTTGTATGTTGCTTAAGCCATTGAATATAGTGATAAGGAGAGAGATGAATGCTAGAAAATCACCGAGAATCCCATTGAATTTCATGTGAGATAATTGTCAATAGGATAATGAAGTTCGCATCAGATTAATAAGCGATTGATTTCATAAATGGGTTAGGTTATTGCATTATTCTATGCTATGAAAATGATAATATTCGTTCCATTATTTTATCTGAAGTGGAGTTAAACCTATGATAAATGAATTTCATTTGAAATATGTTAAATTATTGTAACAGTAATAAAATCTAGAAGTCATTTAAACAGAATCTTATAATTTATAATTCAGTGCAATTACAAACAAAATGAAAACATATCAAGAAATCCGTTCTATATCTTCTAACAATTGGTGAATAGTTTTCTCTTAAAATATCGTATAAATAAACTAATGCGGGATTCGATGTTCAGCAGTAATTTAATCTTCAGCTCATCAATAAATTAGGCAAATTTACAAGCCATTAAGGGAGGAATGTTGTCCTCAAGCCACTGAAGTTCGCAGCCATATTCCAATCAACTTGCATTCTGCATCCTTAAAATGTATTCGGATAAATTGAAAACGCAGTTACTCTACACAAACTGACACAAATTGACACAAGCCTAAGGATGGAATGCCTTTGTTCCTAGGTGTTTCCAATCACGTTTGTCGTAAGGTTTAAACGACAACGACATCGGCACTGACGACTATTTCTTCGTAAGTGTGATCGACAAGAGCATTTGCTGCTCTATAGCACTCAGAAGCAAATACACTAAAATCATTGACGTCAATTTCAAATTACAAATCTGTTTTATACGACATTAATAGGAATATGACATTCAATTGCCTGCTTTCGTGTCTTCTTTCCAAAACTGCATTTTTTTTTATTACCTGAGGTGGAGCAAAATATTATGACATGCGGTACCCGATATTGAGCACAAACTAATGTGCAATATTTCCTAACCTATATATGCAATTTTCCGGAAAACTTTCGATCAAATTCTGACATGCATCGTACACTTTTCTCATTCACTCTACTCTACGAAAACTGGAACAAGGCAGTGATTACTCAATACAGAGAAAAACAAATACCGATATATCCCGAAATACAGTTCTATATTTAAGAGATGAGGAATTATTTTCATTATTTACATTATTTACATTTGACGGATATTTGTCCTCATCTTGTTTGTTGTTAACACAACGTTTCGCCTGATACACCCTCTAGCCTTCGTCAGGTGTCTTGGGGAAATTTCGAACCTGGGATTTCATTCCTAACGATGTTACTATTATTATTATATTATTATTATTATTATTATTATTATTATTATTATTATTATTAATCAGGTCGCTGCCGTGAATCGAACTCGGAATCTTGGGGTTTGTAGCCCGCTACGCCATATGGCGTAGTGGTTAAGAGCGCCGCTACTAACCCCAAGATTCCGAGTTCGATTCAAGGCAGCGACCTGATTAATAATAATAATAATAATAATATAATAATAATAATAATAATAGTAACATCGTTAGGAATGAGAACCCAGGTTCGAAATTTCCCCAAGGCACCTGACGAAGGCTGGAGGGTATATCAGCCGAAACGTTGTGTTAACAACAAACAAGATGAGGACAAATATCCGTCAAATGTAAATAATGTAAATAATATCCCGAAATGTTATGATAACTTTAGGGATATCTATCTATCTACCTATTTAACCATATAACTATCTATCTATTTATCTATCTATATATGCGTTTGTATCTGTATGTGTTTATGTATGTATGAACTTTTTAATATATATATATATATATATATATATTGAGAAAAAGGAAGCAGTCAGAATTTTGGATAATTCTTTATTAGCGGTTTCGTTCATTAACCGAATTTTTCAAGATCATCATTAAAACCAAAATCATAATTAATTGTTGCCTTGAATAGATCGTTTAACGAACGAAGGCGCTAATAAAGAATTATTCAAAATACCGGCTGCTCTCTTTTAATCAATATACGATATTTGTACATCACTTCCAACACACACACACACACACACACACACTCTCTCTCTCTCTCTATCTCGCTCTCTCTCTCTCTCTCTCTTTCTCATCCACGACAGCAACCATGCACTCCGTCGGTTTAAGTCTTTCTCCGTCCCTCCAAGACCCTCTCAACTTCCGTTCACTCTTGACATTTAAAGTTTGTACAGTAATCCCTCGACTGTCGCGGGTGTTACATTCCAGCCCCCACTCCGCGATAGGTAAAAATCCACGAAGTAGAAACAGTACCGTACTGTATATGATTTTTATTATTTTTAATATTTGTATATATCTATTTTATCGTAAATGCAAAACACGGGATACTAACACCAAGATTCCGAGTTCACTTCCAGGCATTGGCCTGAAGAAGAAGAAGAATAATAATAATAATAATAATAATAATAATAATAATAATAATAATAATAATAATAATAATAATAATAATAATAATAATAATAATATCATCGAAAAATACCTTAAAAATGAGAACCCAGGTTCGAAATTACCCCAAGAAGCCTGATGAAGGCTGGAGGGTATATCAGCTGAAACGTTGAGTTAACAAACAAGAGGAGGACAAATATCTGTCAAATGTAAGCAATGTAGATAATGTACATAATTCCTTATCTCTTAAATACAGAACTGTAACTGATAGATTGTTCATTAAACAAATATGGTTGACTATCTTGAATGTTTGCAAAACTTAATCAAAACTAAATAACTGTGCATAATAACTACCTAACATGTTTTCAGTAACATGACGGTATTCTATGTTAAGATATTTCGTTTTATGCTGTAGGATAGTATGGAACTTTGCCCATGAAGTTGAACTATAAGCTACATATAAAGATATATTCTAAATTTATTGAAGAAAATATTTAACCATTTCTAATTCTTACACTTATTCGTATTTATTATCAATCAATTAAAAGGTGGTGAACCGGCAGGGCAAAATGCTGAGTGGTAAATCGTGCGTCTTCATGTTCAAATTTGAAATTCTACCATGGTAGACTTTGACTTCCATTATTTCTTCTTTTCGTGCTTTACCTATTTAGGGCGGTGGGCTGGCAGAATCGTCACCTCGCCGGAAAAAAAGGTTTAGCACTGTTTCTTGCCACCTTATATTCTGATTAATCGATTGCCCCCTCCATCAAAGTTACTGGACTTGTGCCAAAATCTAAAACCATTATTAGTCATTTATCCCACTTTCGTGTCTGGAAGTTCTTAAAATATAGTGGACAAACGACATACAAAAATGCTATGTTGTTATAATTTGGGATGGTCATTCTGTTTTCTTTTTTTTTTTTTTTACCAAATAAGCATACACACTCTGTATTCTTTCCTCACTTCAGCTCTATGATAGAGAGTCGCTGAAGAGGTTACAAAACGTATCACAAAGGATTTCAGACATAGGACACTAAAATAAGAACAATAATAAAGCTAAAGTGAAGAACGAGTATATAGTGCGTGTGCTTATAAGATAAAAAATATTGACAATCCCGAAACATAACAATATATGTTTCAACGCAAGATTTCACACCAAGAATCTTGCAAAACAAATACATAAACGAAAATACTATGATAAAACGTATAATACAGTGTCGGTGTAGAAGCTGATGAATACAAATATTGTTGAGATCATTAATATAATAAACGGTGAGACATATATCTTTCGATCTTATACAAAGTGAGAAACAACACATTGAGAAAAGCGAATATTTCCGTTCTTCTTTCCATAATGTAAAAAATGTTGTAGGGAGAGGGAAAAGAAAAAAAATGAAGAACATACAAAACAAAATGCATGAGAGACACAGAAAAGAATCAAGTAGAGTTGGGGAAGGATAAAGATAAAAGAATTAGTATTAGAAGAAAGGAGGAAGGAGCAGGAAGAATAGAAGGAAGAGGAGAGAGAAAGAGAGACAGAGAGAAGCCGAGCTGGAAAAAGTTGAAGAGAAAACTTAGAATTGGGTGGCGTAGGGGACAACGAAAGCAAGGAATCAAAGAATAAAGGAAAGAAACCTTTGTTTGTCAAGCAATATAGACTTATTTTTTAAAAAAATTAAAACAAAAATACTACTGTTCGAAGGAGAGAAAAAAACGTGTGGCATAAATTGCGCGAGTTAGATCCCCATGTGACTATCTCATTCATAATTTTTACTTGTTCATAAACAACGACAGTATTTCTATACATATGAATGTTTTCATTGCAATAGTTTATTGATTATCTCGGCTCGTGCGTGATGTTTCATTGTATTGCATTTATATACGTATACTATATACTTATACTTCATGCAAACGCGCACGTATACATATTTGCATATATATATATATATATATATATATATATATATATATATATATATATATATATATATATATATATATATATATATATGATATATATATATATGTGTATATATATATATATATATATATATATATATATATATATATATATATATATCTATATATATACATACACACATACATGCATACACACATATACATATTTACTTATACACACATACATACAACCATCTAACCAGCCTCATTAAAAAGCCGCCAACATAAAAGTATAGGATGATAAACATAATGAATGAGAGACATTTTATCGAGTTTGATGTTCAATAGGTTTTAGTCTCTGGCGGAGATGTTGAAGCAAAAGTGAAGAAACTATTTCTTTCTGTTTTTATAAAGTCGTTGTTTTTACAAAGACATCCACCATTGTAACGCTCAAGCAATTACAAATACTTTTTAGTTTTGCGCTCGCGCATGTGTGTGTGTATGTGTGCGTGTACGTGCATGCATGTGTGTTTGTATTTTTGTGTGTATTTGCGCGTGTAAGTGTAAGATTGTTAGCGTGTGCGAGAGTATGTATTCTCCATTTTCATATTTATTTGTCATGGTGGCGTCAGTATGTTACATTATTTTTTGTAATACATACAAACATCGAATAACAAAGCAGACTTGAAACACGATCATGTATTTGAAAATAGAAACAGCTATATAAGTACGAGTGTTTTCTAATGTATAAAGGAGAACTGACAGTGTGTATAAGATATTTGTTTAGGAGCTCATAACTCATAAATTCCTTTTACATTTATCTCTGTACTCCGGATGTGTGTGTTTTGTAGTGTGTGTACGTTTGGTTTCTATTATGAATAATCACCATTGGCCTGCGTTACAATGACGCCAGCTCCCTATTACAATTTGCAAAGAACTAGAAATTTAGGAGGTCAATAATTTGAACAATTTTCAATCGTCCGAGAAATTTAGATTTCACTTTATTCGATTTATTCGTCACTTAACTTGTTAGAATTAATTAATTTAAAGTTATTAGGTTAAATTTTATAATGCTTGTAAAAAAGCATTTAACCGAAAAACCACTCTGAATAAGAAGAGCGTTATAGGTTGCTTGATGCATTAAGGAGGTCTCATTGTGAAAACAGTGAAAACTGAAAGCTTCTTACTATGCGAAGAAGACATGAATCACATAAACTTTATATATTATTAGTACATGCATCCACGTATTTAGACACCGGCCATATGACCAATACCTAAATAGACTAATATTTCTTGACTGTTTGTTTCTGATGATGGGTCATTTTGCCTAAAATATATAAGGATCATTGATTTTATTCCCTTAAAAAGTCTTCTGTTTTCATAACTTTTACTATTTTATCACTGTAAATGTATGAAATTTCCTGGACGCATACAGTAAGTTTTGATATGTATTTGATCTTACATTTTAAAGGTAGAGAAAACAGACTGGTGTAAGAGCTGTATTACTTATATTAGCTTTACCACTTTGTCTTATCTCTACGTTAATAGGGGCTTTCTCCTCGAGGTCATAAACATTCCGCCGTGGTCGTCCCATTTGTCTTTGGGTGCAGTGCATTGGGCTAAAAATTATTCAACTCAGTTTCATTAACTGCAGCAAAACATGATTTAAGATTTAAGATTTGGCAACTATTTCTACTATAACTATTGATAAGGAACCAATTTCTTCATTACTTCGTAATCACTGGTATCATTTCCTACAATCTGAAGAAGTGGGATAATATTTCTTGGGAGTGGAAAACATTTCTGAATATTTATCGCCGTAATCAAGACCAGCTCAAAAGTACGGTTCGACAGCAGCTTACATATTTCAGGTTTAGCTTTCATCCCTCTAGGCTCAATAAAAGTAAGTACAAGTATCGTGCTGAGTGACCATTTTCTCTCACAAATGCTGACCCTGAGCCGAAATCTATCAGTTTCTTTTGCTGAACAGCTAAAGTTATACGGTCGTGTGCACACTAGCGCCTGTTGCCAGGCATTTGCAGTGGATACACACACTCACAGACACACACACACACACACACACACACACACACACACACACACACACACACACAACACACACACACACACACATACACACGCATACACACACATGCAAAAACACAAACGCACACCTATATATATATATTATACACGACACTCGCCTAATATAGGACTGGAGTAGGATCTAACTCCTCACAACTGAGACACGCATGCTCCTATATATTAAGAAACACTTTGATCGAGACTAATGTAAATAAGACTGTCATGCAGGATTGAACAATAATAATAAATTAATAACCCTTTCGTAATGTTCTTTTTTTTAATGACTTAACATGGATGCTGTGCATTCTCACATACATTTATGAAAATTGTATAAAACATGGAAGAAAAATAAAAACATCCAGCAACACATATATGATTCAAAAGACTGCCTACTTTAAAAGGCGTACATGTTCTAACTTCCTAATCACTACACCCAGCTAAGCCTAAATTAGTGAACATAATAAACAGCTACACTTGCATACTGGTGGTTTGTCAATAAGTATTTCCCTCAGGTACAATATCATATATATATAAAGTGATGGTTTGTTGCCATCTTAATGTGGCAGTCCCAGGAAAGGGAAGAATGCTACTGGTTTTTAGCCCCAGGGAAAAACCGTTTCCAGTTAGCTTTGTGACACAAGCGCCCTGTGTCCTTAATTTTTCAAACAGGGGAGATATGCGCCTCCACCCAGCAAAGACAGCATCCAGAGGTGGAGGTGCTTATCTCCTTCCTTGTTTGAAAACTTAAGGAAACAGAACGCTTGTGTCAAATAGCCAGCTGGAAACGGTGTTTCCTGGGGCTAAATTGCAGTAGCGTTCTTCCCTTTCCTGGCACTGCCACATTAAGTTGGCAACAAACCATCACTTTATCGTGCTGCTACTGTATAAGTCTCAGTGAGAGATTTAGAAATGTTATATTTCTAATTATATATATATATATATATAACAAAGTAAAGTTGTAAGATACTGCACGAGTGGAAATATATATGAAAGAAGGTTTGAAAATGCAGCATTTTCAATCCATCTTTCACACACCCACAGACACACACACACACACACACACACACACACACACACATACATACACACACACACATATATATATATATATATATATATATATATATATATATATATATATATATATATATTTAAAACAATGATAATTTATGTAAGATGTTTTTTGTATATAATATACATGTTATTATAAAGGATGAAGGGACGATTATTGAATGGTTATTATTTTGATATTATGATATTTTTTTAATAATTTTTCTATCTTTATATAATAAGTATTTCATATTAATTCATTTGGTACTTATTGTTGGTTGAGATATATATCTAATTATTGTTTTACTCACGATCTGACGAGTAGCTATATTTTTTGAATAGAACTTATTTTCGATAATTTCAATTGATTTTAATTGATTTAAATTTCTTTTCTATTTGAAAATTGGTTATGAAACACGTGTAATCTTTTTATTATATTTATCTTATGATATTTACTTTACTTTATATTATACTCATTTATTGTGCTTTTAATTATTATTTTTTCTATATGTGATAGTGGATTTTCATCGATGAGTTCTTGAAAATTGGTTATTTTCCCTAAAACTATATATATATTTTATATATATATATGACATACTTTTCTACTTTGCATCGCTGAGCGTTGAATATAAAGAAACCATTGCCAACGAGATTTGCCAAAAGTTTCAGCCAATCCTTTTGAATATATGGTATTAATTTTCTTTTATTTTCTTTCCTTTTACATTTTTTCTTCCAATGTTTTCTTAAATCTTTCTTGCAATGGCTTTTTAGCTTATAAGGAACTGATGAATGAGATGAATAATGTCAAATAATAAAGAATACTTTAAACACCATTAATTATCATGAACTCCTTTACTTTAGAATTTTCATTTTTCAGGCAAGTGAGTGTGTTTGTTCGGGAATGCTAGCATGCACTTATGTGTGTGAATGTGTTTTTTCGGGGTGGAGGTGCATGTATGTGTCTACATGTGTTGTCCCATTTATGCGTACGTATGTGTTTAAGCTTTGCGTGGGCGAGAAAATTATCCAGCTATTGCTGCTGTCAGTGCTGGAAAATGAAAATGGAGTTCCCGTTACTGTCATTCGTTTTCATTCTTCGAATCTTTATGGATCAATCTGTTATATTTCTTATCAATTTTTGGCATTAATGCTACATAATCGTTCTACGTAAAATCAAACTTGTCATCGTCATCATCAACATCATCATTATCTACATTATATCAAAGACTGTTTATAGTGAGACAGGTGATTTATGTTGTATCACTCACTCCACCACCACTTTTAGTGCTTGAGGTGGTGGTGTTCATGGTTGTGAAGTCCTATATCACGTGCTCCATCGTCAACCTGATGAACATGATAATAATCGAGTGTATGATTACTATCAAGAATGATCCTCATATCTTCGTCGTCTTCACAAGCACAATCACTAGAATGGCAATCATCAATAACTCGACCATCATCAAGATGGTTTTCAATATCGTCATTGTCGTCATCATAGTTATAGACATTATCATTAATATTGAAACCAGCAGCATCATTAACAAAAGTCACTATTGCGATTACGGTAATTATATTTACGACCGAGACAGATTATTTGCGACAACAATTAAGACGAACTTGATCATTACAATAATCGCCTCTTGCTTTCAAATCTTCATCATCATCATCTTCATCATCATCATTATCAGCATCGTCTTCGTCGACACCATCGCCATCCTCATAATCATCATTATCATAAACATCAGTAGCAGAAGCTCCACCACCACCACCATCACCACCATCAGCGATAACAATACCAACAGCAGAGGCAGCAAAAAGAGCAACAGAAACAGTTGCAGCAGCAACAGCAGCAGAAGCAGTAACATAATCATTCTCGGCATCAACTTGGTAATGATACAAATTCCTATATGTCGTTTCTCTACTCTTGTGTTTGCAGTTTCGCCCTGTATTATCGGAGGTTACACATATTTTCTTTAATGTATGTATATTCGAAATCCAAATTTTCCGCTTAATCGCTGGTAGACCACACTCACTGAATACATGTTACGATTAAATGTTCCGTATATGATACTTTAGTACCTGTATATATTGTCCTCAGTATTTTCAGTATTCTAACTTAAAGTCTACCGAAGCAGATCAATCTAGATTTTCTGGAAGAAAAGACTTTTTCGTTTGTATATAAACACGATTACTTCATTCCATTTGTTGGGAACGATCACTTTATAGCCATTTGCTCGTGGTCGTTTCCTATTTACAGCAAGGCTTCATTATATACATGTAACTCGCTAAGGTACTTGAAGAGCCGTATGGTGGCAGAAATATCTAGAAAAGATGGAAGGGCAGTGTATGATGAATATGCATACCTTTTTGCGATGCTGCGTTTCAGAATTATTATTTTTCGTTCATTTCTTTTATTTTACTTTCTACATCTTTATGGAAACAATTAATTTCTAAGACGGTGTACAGCACTTACATTTCTCAGACTATATTATCGTGTTCATGGTCGTCTAATTTATTGATACAAACACGCGCCCGCATACATGCCTATATCTATCTATCTATCTATCTATCTATCTATCTATCTATCTATCTATCTATCTATCTATCTATCTATTTATCTATCTATTTATCTATCTGTCTATTTATCTGTCTGTCTGTCTGTCTCGCTCTATATATATATATATATATATATATATATATATATGTATATATATATATATATATATATATATGTGTATATATATATATATATATATATATATATATATATATATATATATATATATATATATATGTATGTATATATGTGTATATATATATATATATATATATATATATATATCTATGTAAGCATATGTATATATATGTGTGCTTATATACATAAACATGTATAGATAGATGTATATATATAAACATGTATATATATACATGTATATATATACATGTTTATATATAAACATGTATATATATACATGTATATATATATACATGTTTATATATAAACATGTATATATATACATGTATATATAAACATGTATATATATATAGATGTTTATTTACGTGTGTCTATGTATTAATGTGAGCTTTCTTTTTTGATAAAGTTTAAAATCCATATTCAACTGAAACAAGAGTCAAGAGACACAGTCTAAGTTTCTGTGTTTTAATAAAAAAAAAAGCTATCAACATATCTTCTAGAGCTGAAGACTCCTAACTTTTGCTAGGTGTTGATTGTGATAGAGAACCGTGAAAGTCCCCTCTGAGGAGCGTGGATTAACCAGTCAGAACACAAATTTATGCACATTATAAGCATAGAAAATTTTGTTTACTTTTTAGCTTTATGCAACTCGCATTGAAGCATTCTAATATCTTGATACATTTTAATTCTAATATGGGACATGTTGCGAATAAATCGATAATCTTATGTTAATTACGAGCTGTCAAATGCACAAATATGAAAGTTAGGCTATCTACAATGTTGCTAGTATAATTCATGAATTCTTTATAAACAAATAATCAGTGTTGTTCAGTACATAATGAAGGAG
>NC_142934.1:53343708-53411208 GCF_046866305.1 Octopus bimaculoides | reverse complement strand
TGTCTCTGCAAAAGATGCTGCATAACAACAACAATCGATCAGTAGTTGCTACCTTCACACTTGCTCTAGTCTTTTTTACCCATGTTGGTAGTTGAATGCTTATACTTGCTAATACACCCATTACTATTGGTATCACGTCTACTCTCCCCATTGACCACAGCCTTCATATTTCCCACTTCAAATCGTCATGGTTGTTTATTTTTCTTCTTCTTTCACATTGATCCTGCTGTCACTGGTGCATCCTATGTCGATTACCATGCATATTCTTTCTTTTTTATTCACGAAAACAACATCCGGTTTCCGATGTCTGGTCAGGTGATTTCACTAAAATGTCTGGTTTCCTATATCTAGTCAGGTGATCGCACTACAATATCCGGTTTCGTGTATCGCACTACAATATCCGGTTTCCTATATCTGGTCGGGTGGTCGCACAACAATATCCGGTTTCCGCCTCATCATCATCAGCAGCAGCATCAGCAACAGCAGCAGCATTATCATCGGCAGATTTTACTAAGCGACATTTAGGTCTGCCGTTCAACAACGAGAAAAGAAGTTGCTACAGCTTTTCATGTCAATCAATGACTGACTGCATCGGTGTTTGGTTTTTTATACATCATCTCTGGAATATTTTTCTGTTGTTTAGTATAGATGCAAGGATTACTGCGAAAGATTCAGATTGAAGTATCTGCATATATTCAAATTACACATTCATTTACTTGTGTGTGTGCGTGAGAGAGGGTGTGTGTGTGTGTGTGTGTGTATGTATGTGTGTGTGTGTGTGTGTGTGTGTGTCTGTTTGTCTGTCTGTCTGTGTCTGTGTCTGTGTGAGCGAGTGTGTGTTTGCGCGTGTGTGCTTGTATTTTATTCATTATGCTAATGCAGTTACTTATTTCTGCCAGATCATGTTTTTTGCTTCGTCACCTCCAATTCAAGTGAATGTAAAAAAATTCTGAAATACTCGTTAACAGATGGTGATGTTCTTAGCATAATACCTAATTAGCTTTTGCATTTTAACAAAATGGCTAATGCCGATCTGCTCATGTACGCATACAATGCAGCATAGGACTTTCGATCTTTGATAAGTTCATCGCATATCACTTCGTTTTATACTGTGACAACCTTTATGAAGCATCCTTGTTATAAAACCCTATTTGCTAGCACTTAACATCTCATGATATGGCAATTTATTCGAAAGTGATAAGAGTTAATGTCATGACAAAATAGTCGTGATGCATACATGAATATAAATTGTAATATCATTCTCGAAATACTTAAATTATCATATATTCCACGCCTGATGGATTATAATATGAGAGGTGAATTTCCTATAACGACAATTGCTAGGGGATAAAACTGAATTAAGAACGATCCATGAATTGTCAACGTATGAATACCATTATAATAGGAACTTATTTATGTTTTATGACTACTTCAGAATTAACTTTTTAGTAGGCAGTGCAAATAAATTGGAAACTAACACCTCGGGAAAGAAATTAAAAAAACAAGAGAGTGAGTGAGTGAGTGAGGAAGAAAGGAAGATAGAGATAGTCAGATCAACAGACAGAGGGTGAGAGATATAACAAGAGGGAGTGAGACAAAGAAGTGGAGCAAGATGTTATATTGCGTGGGTGGAACAGAAGGTGGGTAACATAAACTGGAATTAACCCACATAAGAAATATAAATTTGAAAATGAAAAACGATTATTGGTATTAAGACACCAGTCATAGAGTTGGAATGAAGGGGATTTCTCGGTAATTATTTTGTTTACTTTCGATGAAAATGATGTCGATATCGATATATTTGAGCTGATAAATCTAGAGAGGAAGTATCTAGCACAAGGAAAGTATCTAGTTTCACAGTTTCACTGTGATTTGTATTGCCTCACGGTTTCGAAGTATTGAAATGAATAAGCAAATAAATAAATAAAAATAAATTCAGAAAATAATATGACAAATTACTATGAGGAATAGTTACGAGACATAATTATTATAATATGATTCCACTATAGATACCACTCGTTAAATGTCTCAGAGATAAATATTTAAACCACGATTGCTTATGTAGCAATTTGAGTTTATCCAGGAGAGCAATAAAATCGTATGGTTCAGTTTATCTTCCGGTCTCGTACATTATTTAGTCAGAATAACATATAAGATATTATATACATTCGAAATATCATAGAATATTGGTAATTATCATTACTTCCGAAAAAAAAATATTGTATACCATTAAAAACTATACTAGCCAAACCATAGTAAGATTAGGGGTTATTTACGGTGTTTTCTTCCTTATGATCTCATTAGTGTCTATGATATAATGAACAATACGAGACTAATAATTTAAGTCAATCTTAAAAGTAAACGTACATGAAATCAGATACGAGATTTTTCTGTATATCGATATAAACGGGTAGGTGAAACAGAAAATTGTACGAAAGCGTTATTCCATACTTGAAATTTCTAAGTAGACATTATAACGAAAACTTACACGTATTTCGCCATTCCAATAATTGTAATGTGAAATCAGCTATAGAGATGAGTAATTTTGTCCCACGTAAATTTTAAGCATATACGCATTCATACACACTCACAACTTTCTCTCTCCTTCTCTCTCTCTCTCTCTCTCTCTCTCTCTCTCTCTCTCTCTCTCTCTCTCTTTCTCTCTCTCTCTCTCTCTCTCTCTTATTCAGCTATTCTTTCTATTTATCTATTTATCTATCCATATATATATATATATATATTAGGTTGTCAAGAAAGTTCTTGCGGAATTTTAAATTTTGGTTTTAAATTATGTATTTTCAAATTAATTTTCTTCAAATTTATATATCATTTTAAAGCCAGTTGCTTTCCCTATCTAATCGTGATACACTTTCTCTTTTTGAATAATTAGGTCATTTTTTGCGGAAAAAAATGTAAATTCGCACAATTGTTTTTTTTATTCTAGTTCAAGCTAGGAAGAAAGCTGCTGAAATAGCCCGCGATATCAACGATGCGTTTGGCCCAAGAACCACTAATGAAAGTACAGCACAATGGTGGTTCAAGAAATTTCGTAGCGGTGACAAGAGTCTTGAAGATAATAAGCGTAGTGGGCGGCCATCGGATGTTGACAACGATCAACTAAGAGCCTTAGTCGAAGCCAATCCACGCACAACTGTTCGAGAGCTTGTTTCGGAATTAGACGTAACGTATACGGTAATTTCCAACCGCTTGAAAGAGATTAGAAAAGCAAAAGTACTTGAGAAATGGATGCCGCACGAATTGAACGACAACCAAACAAAAACGCCGTTTTGAAGTATCGTCTGCCCTTCTTTTATGCAACAAGAACGATCCGTTTCTCGACCGGATTGTGACTTGCGATGAAAAGTGGATTTTTTACGACAACCGGTGACGCTCAGCTCAGTGGTTGGACGCCGACGAAGCTCCACGGCACTTCCCGAAGCCAAAGTTGCACCAAAAGGAGGTCATGGTGACTGTTTGGTGGTCTGCAGCTGGTCACATCCATGACGGTTTTTTGGATCCTGGCGAAACCATTACGGCGGAGAAGTACTGTCAACAAATGGATGAAATACATAAAAAACTCCGACAAGAACAGCCAGCATTGGTCAATAGAAAAGGATCAATTCTTCTCCCCGACAACGTTCGGCCGCACGTCGCACAACTGACACTGCAGAAGTTGAACGAATTGGGCTACGAAACTCTTCCTCATCCGCCATACTCACCGGACCTCTCGCCTACCGACTACCAATTTTTCAAGCATCATGACCTCTTGCGTAAGAAATGATACAAAAAGCAAGACGATGCCAAACACGACTTCATCGCTACCACAACGTAGAATTTTTACGCTACTGGCATAAATAAACTTGTTTCACGTTGGCAAAAGTGTGTTGATTCTGATGGTGTTTCGATTAATAAAGTTTCGTCTCAGCCGAGATATGTGCATCTGAATTTAAAGGTTAAAAACCACAAGAAATTTCTTGACAACCTGATATATATATAGAGAGAGGGGCTGCAATTGTCACCATCTGGTGAATTGTCACCATAGGTGAATTGTCACCATTTTGTATTCCTTGTGTCGCGCATGCGCATTGTTTGTTTCTGATTTTGTCGGCTACATAGTATAGTAGGGTCAGTTAGGCACCGTCTCTGTCAAAAGCATCACCATGACGCAAACCACTCTACCAGAAATCGAGAAGAAACATGCTGTACTGTTTGGCATTCGCGCCGAAAGCTTCAATACGAACATTTCATAGTGTTTGGGTGTCAATCTGAGGACAGTGCAGAGGATTCGGAAAAAGTTGGGTCACTCTAATGGTGAGTACGAACGTATAGCAGCTCGGGAAACTGTTCAGAAAAGAACTACTGAATTTGATGGTGAGATTCAAGCCATGACTGATAATGATCTCTCTAAGAGATCCATTGCAAGGTATATGGTAGTGTATGAGTTTCTAATCAGGCAGGTAATGCATGAAGACATCTGATACTCCTCATACAAGTTGTGAAAGGGTCCATTTTTATCCCAAGAACAAGAGGAAAGTCAACGGCACGAGACTTTTGAACAAACTTATGCATCCCCTCCAACCAAAAATGTCTTGGTTTTCCTCAGAAGTGGAAAATTTATAACAGAATCAGATGGTGAGCACAGAAAAACCGTTGGATTTCCGTGACCTCAAAACATGTACCGAAAGTGATAATAATCAAACATGGTGTTTGAAGTGATCACTAGTGATAGTGACGTTATGCCTCCATTTATCTTCCCACACGATCTTAGACACAACATGGAGTCCTACTTCAAGTGCCTGAAGGGGTTAGTGCTGCCCCAGGTGAAGAAGATGTTGGATGGAATACCCTATGTCTGGTAACAGGACTCTGCACCATGACACACAAGCAGGACAAGCCTCTCATTGGTGTCAGACAATTTCTGCGATTACGTCACCCTTAAAATCTAGCCACCTAACTCACCAGACAGCAACTCCCTTCAGTATTATGCTGAGTGAGACACCATCAAAACTCATTCGTGCATCACTACTTATCAGTGTTACGGACATTTCATATACAGAGCATACTTACAGTTCTATATTTAAGAAATGAGGAATTATGTACATTATTTACATTATTTACATTTGACAGATATTTGTTCTTTTTGTTCTTAACACAACGTTTCAGCTGATATGCCCTCCATCCTTCTTCAAGTGTCTTGGGGAAATATCGAACCTGGGTTCTCATTCTTAAGGTATTTTTCGATGTTATTCTTGTTATTATTATTATTATTATTATTATTATTATTATTATTATAACAACATTGATAAATCGGGTATAGCTGATCATGTATGGAAAAATGGAGACCACCTCCCCCTGTCGGATTAAGTTAAAATAATAGACAGAGAACACCACTGGAAAATACGAAAACTAAAAGAAGCAGCACATATAATAGGACACAACAACCTCCTAAGCAAGCTGAGTGCAGATATGAATAGCATATTGGAACCGGTATTAAGGAAAGATAGGAAAATATCAGATTTATAAGCCCTAAAATACACTCCTTAATTGCCCACGGGCATATGGTGTAGTGGTTAAGAGCGCGGGCTACTAACCCCAATATTCCGAGTTCGATTCAGGCAGTGACCTGAATAATAATAATAATAATAATAATAATAATAATAATAACAACAAAGGCTGGAGGGTATATCAGCCGAACCGTTGTGATGACAACAAACAAGATGAGGACAAATATTCGTCAAATGTAAATAAAGTAAATAAAGAGCATACTTAGTGGGTAATTAAGAGAAACACAAGTATAGATATTTAACTTCAATACACCTTTCACCATTGCAGTTTGGACATTTCAAGTGACATTTCGATGTCTAAATGCTATGGATCGTTCGGAGAATACTTTTATACTGCGTTACAGATTTAGATATTACCTATCTCCCTATATATCTAGTTATATATCTATCTATAGATATATGTATAGAAATCTGTGTGTGAGGTGGTGTCTGTGTGTCTGAGTCTGGGTAGGTTGGTGTCTGAGCGTGTATGTATACTTAGATCATTATAATATCCTCAAGAATACGATTGTATTATATAGCTAGTGAATGGATCACCTTTGCAAATTTCAGTTATTTCAGATTTTTTTTTAGTCGAATCTAGTAAATTATTATTTTATATGGCTTTACATATTGTTTCCATGACGCTTACGTAATTAATGTATACATCGCTGTATTTATGTTAAAACCCTTAAAGCTGTTTCATAATAATGTATGTATTTAGGTTATAGGACTGATAGCAAAGATGTTCTTCATCTATGTGCTTAAAAATCAGTCAATACTTACTATGTATTTTTTCTCCTCATTAGTATGAAAATCCGCAACAGTTATTAAAAATCGATAAATCTATTTCTACATACGAATAGAAGAATTCGTTCAGTGTTCTTCAACTGTCAGAGTATTTAGTTGTGACCTATTATCACCTCACCTAAAGACTGAATACGAACTTTGCTTTAAATATACCTGTATAATATACAACGATGTCCGTTCCAGCGCAAGATTTGAAGTGCATGATCTTACGATAGATACATACACACTCATACACATGCATGTATATGTGTGCGCACATTTATACACACATACCCATACATACATATGTATATAAATACACGCAGACACACACGTATACACGGACAAACACAAACGCACATACATATACTGAATATTTTACTGATGTCCTGATTCTAGTGTGGTTCATAAAAGTAAGCAATTTAAAAACAATTATATAGTATATGGCTGTCAGCTTCAGAATTTATAATTTGAGTAAGAACAATGGCTTATAAATAGCACATTGTAATATAATTTAGTTCAGAGGCGTTGTTGTATCTTATATTCAGTAGAAATTTGTGAAAGCTCTCGACAATTTTACAGTGTCTTACAATATTTGGTGGGTAATTGAATGTACGATCGAAATTTTGGCCTGCATCATCCTCATGAAATTTATTGCTTGAATATTTAAATGCTTCTTCCTTTTTATAACACATGGCTATACAGTTTCTCCTCTTTACGGTTTTTAAGATATTGATGTCTAACAGAAGCACGCCAACAAATAGTTTTCAAGGTATATGTGTATTAAGTTAAATCCCTTATCCACTTGGCCAGTAAATATTTCATCAAACAGTTGCGAAATGCAAAAACATCGCAACTGAAACTAAGAACGAACTGAGGCACACACATATGGCGTGACACCAGTTTCGTCCCCCATATCATGACACCAGTCTCATCACCCATCTTTTCTGATGTATTGCTACACTAATATTTGTTTATGCAAATAGCAACATTTCTCAAAATCCAGTGAATAAGTCTCTGTAGCTATAAACAGGCTCGAAACATCATGTTAATTGCGAAACAGATGAACATTCGGATATTTTCTATCAATTATTGAAAGACTGAATTTTTATTCGCGAACAAGCAGGTCACACTAAAATTAGAGATTGGATTTTATTAAATCAAATAAAATAAAATGAAAATAATAAATTGATAGTATTTTAAACACCAATCTGTCTGAAAAAGCAATCAATTTTGAAACATTTCCAAAGATGTCTTTGAAAGAAAATCCATAACTAATTTATACGATGCTAAGTAAACAAGTAAACAGATGACAGCAAAGTTATTACTTTTGTTATATTTCTTTTTAATAATCATCGTTAATTTTCTCAACAATTGATTTTATAATATGTTTCAAGAAGAAGAAATGTTTCCTATTAAAAGCTGACTTGCAATATTTAATTCAAATGTAACATTTGGAATTACAAGAGATCAGCCTCAAAAGCACCAATACAACTTCAATTTATTGATTTTCTTCCAACTCTATTGTAGAGAGAATTCGTTCCTCTAGATTCTATAGAGAACATTTATTTCATATATTTGTCATGTATTATTGTATTATTTGAATGCCATTCCAATGTTAGTATAAACATTCTTTGTCCAAAATATACGTCTAAAATAATGAAATCAGAAACTGACAATAGACTCAGTATAAAGAGCCATGCTATTAATTAATAAACTGAAATTTAAAAAATAAACACTTTCCATCATCTTAAGAAAACTAAGACCGAAGACTTCATTGATTTCATGTAAGGTCTTTTGAGAAGATCGCAATGCTGGAATGTTGCTGTCTTTATTTCAGAGTTGCATTCGTTTGACAAATGGCATACTTTGAAACTGTGCGTTTTAAATTACAACGTACAAGAGTTGTTATAACTATATTTAAGACACAATTACTCTATCATATTCAGAGCTGTTCTACTTTTAAGATTCAGCTCGTATAGTATATACTATGAGATTTTCATACTCATATGCTAAGTATTAACTTTATTGAAATTGAGTCGATTGTGTGAGATTACTGGTGCATATACTTTATTATACAGGATATTATTATCTTTATGTAAGATACGTTTCTTATTTTTCAATGTATAGATCATTAGATACATTTCAGATATGTGTAAACATATAAGATGTGACATGTCTGACGATAGGCTACTCTAAAACCACATCTGCTCATGTTTTAACTGCTACAGGGATCCTTATTGCTAATAGTTGCTCAACTACATAAACATTTAGCACGGTATGTTCGATTTAATGGAATACAGTTCCTTATATTGTAACGACTCAGAATGATGGATGGAATTAGAAAAAATGTAAAGGTCAAAGCGAGGCATATTCAAGTATCTATAGTAAAGAAATAGTGAGAGTCACATTATCGAGCACGCTGCGGACGGCTGTGGATTTGGTTATATTACACCATTTTATATTATAATTTCTATACACACACACACACACACACATATATATATATATGTGTGTGTGTGTGTGTGTGTGTGTGTGTGTTTGTGTGTGTGTGTGTGTGTGTGTGTATGCTATACATGTGACATTCAGTTATTCTGTGAGTGTATATATATATATATATATATATATATATATATATATATATATATAGCATTCAACTGACATCCAGTTACTCTGCCTGAGTATCAGAATAACTGAATGTGTGTGTGCGTGTGTGTGTATATATATATATATATATATGTGTGTGTGTGTGTGTGTGTGTGTGTGTGTATGCTATACAGGTGACATTCAGTTATTCTGTGAGTGTATATATATATAGAGAGAGAGCATTCAACTGACATCCAGTTACTCTGCACGAGTGTCAGAATAACTGAATGTGTGTGTGTGTGGGGGGGGGTGTAAACACGCGCCCTCCGTCAAAATAACTGAGAGTCACATGTACAGTTGTTGTTACTAAAGTCTCAGGTGTGGTATTGGAGGGTGTCATCAGAATAGCCGTATGCTATGCGTTATTTGCTTTTTATGCCCTGAATTAAATCCTATCGAGATGAATTTCAATCTTCCTCTGTAGAACGTAGATAAAATATAGTACCAGTAAAGCCTTAGTGTTTCCTACAAACCTCCTCCTTTTAACATTTGTAACATATGTTTAAATTAAAACTTTTAATTTGATATTCTTTTGATTTTCAATACAGTAGATTTAAAGTGATTGCCCAACTGTCATATGTTCAATAAAAGCATATAAAAATAAAAAATCATGAAGTTTACACAAGGAAGATATTAGAGGAACTCTAGCTGATTCCATCAAAGAAACTCAACTGTCCAATCTTATGTAACCGAGGAATGGTATTCAGACGTTCGTATGAAAGAGAACAAGATAAATGCACACCTACCAAAGTTTCAATCGAAATTACGCAACTCATCAGAAAGTTTGCGCCCATTGGACTTATTTCAATGTACAGGAGAGACTGTGTCAATTACTAAACTGGAATATAACTATTATAGAGTTTATATATCGTTATGATTGCGGAATTGATGAAGTTATTGAATTCAGTTTAAGGCTACAGAATATATTATATATTTCTGCCGAGCGCATATTACATTCCCGGAAATAATTGTTAATTCAGTTACTGAAGGAAGGAGTAAATTACTTGGAAAACTTTATTCTGCCCTCTCATATATTATAGTAAACGAGGTGGTGGTTATATGGAGAGGAAGGTTGTCCAATGCAACAGAAATGATTCTTGCGGAAATGCGAAATTACACAAAGTAATAACTGACTATAAGTTGCAGGTGGTCTTTCACTAAACCTGCCATCAAATTTGCAAAATGGAAAATAAGCAGCTTTAATAAATTCTGAGATTTCAAAGTGCCTTCTGTGATATATCAGTATCCTATAATAAACTTCAAAACAACTAATTTAAATAAATCATTGAAACACAACACCAATGAAATGGGATATATTTGAGGTCGTTTAGATCAGTACGACCATTTCAAGCCATATCTTTACGAAAGTCTACAATATACATATACGTGCAAAAATACGCTTCCACTCTTCTCCTTCTCACTCCTTCTATCATGTCAAAGTAATTAATAATCGTTTTATTTTTTAATTTCTTTTTCTTTCTGACATAGCCGGATGCTCAAGCAGCGATGATTTCGTGGGTCTCATGTACTATCTCTCATTCTCCTTCTCTTTCTCTCCCTCTATTTCTCGTTGTCTTTCTTAATGTTTCTGTCTCTCACTTTTTCAGTTCCTTTAAATTTCAAGCCAATGATGTTTCACTTTATTTATGCGATTCCGCAGTCTATGTTACTTTAACTTATATATGCAGAGTCACCACGGGCTGTGTGCCTTGTTTTCTTATTGTATCTCGGTCTACAACGACATTATATTTTGCATCTTGTTTTCAAAGAAAGACCGCTCGAACCGACTGTATTCAAGTTGTTATCACATTTAGTGATATATATATATATATATGGGAAAACCTATTTTTTCCGTCCCCATTATTAGTGATTTTCCTTAGTCATTTGCATGGTAATCGCTTTACGCTTTAAGATTATAAAAATACCATTATATATATATATATATATATATATATATATAAATGCAGGTGGCTCAGAAAGATTTTCTCATGTTCAATACTCTTCCTAAAGAATTTCTGTTCAAATAATATTATCTACATTATTCATAAAGATTTACATATATTTTTTTGTTTATGTGTTTATTGTTTCGTTTGTGTATAACATGTTTGTAAACACACATGGCATCGAAAGCAAAACGTGACTAGATTGTCGCTTTGAAAGTAGCAGGAGTGAGCAATGAGGATATCACAAAACAGTTGAACGTATGCCGTATAACAGGGTTCAATACATGAAAACGATATAGGGAGACCTCTAGCGAGCTAATTCCTGGTAGGAAACGATCAATTATACGAAACAACTGCTTAACGGAAATCCACGCAGGAGCGTAAGAAAAGACTGTAAAAGCTCTTGATATTTCTAAATCGTCAATACACAGGATTTAAAATTAGGATTTAAAGCTAACTGCATACGAGAAACAATCCCGGCAGTTAGCTTCAGCGGCTTCCAGGCAGAAGCAGCTAGACAAGGGTACAACCATGTTAGCTGAGCTGATACGAGCCGCTAACCAAGTGTTGATCTGGTCTGACTAGATGATATTCAAAGTGCAAGCAGTTACCAACAGGCGAAGGCATATATGCATTTAATGTTTCCAAGAATGAGTTTACAAATAGGGCCCCTTTTTCATTGAAGTATCATGTAAAATATTCAAGATGGCATAGTCCTGCACGCGCTTAATGCCAGACTGAATTAGAACCAGTGTGACACGCCGGTGGCGTGGCTGGTCCTCCGAATTATACGCGCAATTCATCCAAGAAACTGAACTCAGATTTAAATCTTAAAAACTTTTTACACATTCGATGATTCTATTGCGTTTGTAATTGTGTATATGTATGTATATATATATATATATATATATATATATATATATATATATATATATATATATATATATATATATATATATATATATATATATATATATATATATATATATATATATATATATATATATATATATATATATATATATATATACATATATATATATATATACGTATATATATATATATATATATATATATATATATATATATATATATATATATATATATATATATATATATATATATATATATATATATATATATAGGCGCAGAGGTGGCTGGGTGGTAAGAAGGTTGCTTACAGAGTGCACTGGTCCGCAGGGAATTTCAATCCCAGAGCCTAAACCAGTGAGAGACCTGAGTATCGACATGAGTGATGATACCTCTTTCCAAGTGCACATTACCAGGATGGCAACAAAGTGCAGACGATTGGCTGGATGGATCCTGAGAACATTCAGAACCAGAGATAAGGAAACCATGATGATCCTCGGGACGACATTCGTCCTCAGCCGCCTGGATTACTGCTCACAGCTGCGGTCACCCACCAGTGTGAAATTAACAGCAGACCTTGAAGCAATCCAGAGAAGATTCACAAAGAAGATTGTCTCTTTGAAACTGCTCAGCTACTGAGAAAGGCTGAAACAGCTAAGACTCTACTCACTGGAGAGAAGGCGGGAGAGGTATGCAGTAATATACATCTGGAAGATCTTGGAAGGAATTGTGCCAAATTTTGGCATTGAAAGCTACACCAATGCCAGAACGGGACGAAACGGCATAGTGCCAAAGATCCCAGCAATGCCATAGCGCTTCAGGACCAGTTACCGCAACAGTTTGGGTTTCAGGGGCCCACAGCTCTTTAATATTCTTCCAAAGAACCTGAGGAACCTGCAGAAAGTAGATGTAGGGTTTTTTTAATCAAAGCTGGACCTCTTCCTGTGGAGAGTCCCAGATGAACCCTACCACGCGGCAGGAGGTGCAAATGAGGGTTGCTAAATCAAACTCCATTCTTCACCAAGTGCCACATATTGTAAGAGGCTCCCTGTAATAACAGTGTAGCAACACGGCGGTGCATCAGCATGGCCGCAGCTCTAAGCAGAAACTATATAAAAAAATATATATATGTATATATATGTATGTGTATATATATATATATATATATATACATATATATATATATATATATATATATATATATATATATATATATATATATATATATATATATATATATATATATATATATATGTGTGTGTGTGTGTGTGTGTGTGTGTGTGTGTGTCTTTGACCCTACCCACATCATCGCTTGACAACCGATGTTGGTGTGTTTACGTCAACGTAACTTAGTATTTGGCAAAAGCAGATCGATGGAATAAGTACTAGGTTTAGTGAATTGTTCCACTGAAGCCGGTACTCCAGCGTGGCCGCAGTCAAATGACTGAAACAAGTAAAAGAATAAAAGAATACTTTCATTAAAGCTGTCAAATGTTCACAGAACTCTCAATCAGTGTTTCCGCTCCCCCCGTTCGCTGGACAGTTGTGATGAATATATATCTATAGAGAGTATTTGCATGTTTTTGCATTTACGTGATGACTTGTGTGTATATATATATATATATATATATATATATATATATATATATATATATATATATATATATATATATATATGTATATGTATATATATAAATAGCTAGATAGATTGATAGATATCGATATATACTTTCACACACACACTCACATATATACGTATGTATATACATATATATATATATATATATATATATGTGTGTGTGTGTGTGTGTGTGTGTGTGTGTGTGTGTGTGTGTGTATGTATGTATGTCAATATATATATATATATATATATATATTGACATATACACCTATATATATGTGCATATAGATATATACATATATAATTATATGTGTATATAAGTATGTATGTACGTATACATAAACACATATAAAATGCATACATATTATATGTATATATGTGCATATATATTTACATATATATGCAAATATACATACATAACATATACGTGTGTGCGTTTCTATGTGTCTGTGGGCATGCGCGTGTGTGTCTGTACGTCTGGGTGAATGGCTGAGTGTATGTGTGTGAGCGTGCGCGTGTACTAGTGTATCTGATCGAGAGCGCAAGAACAGAATGGTGAAAACGATATTTCATTGGCCAGGATTATTTTAAATATTTATCTCTTTTCCTGTAACGCATTAAGAAGTTAGCTTCTAAAATTCCGATTAAGATTTACATATGGAACTCATTGATGGATGTAGAAGCTTGAGTTACTTGACAATAATCTAAGACCATGAACATTTATTTCTGCATAGTAAAATTGTTAGTTCATTTAAAGCTGAAAATGCTACCCAAGAATTTAAATTGCATATTTTAATGCTCATAGGTTGTTTTATAAATTATCTTCTCATCTGACTAGAACTAGAGTCTAAATAATATTACCATTAGTAAAATACTAATACTCTTCCTCCGTAATATAGATTCGGTTGCAAGATAGCAGCAAATTATACTGACACTGAAATGACATCCAGGACAGTTGTCAGACAAATACCTTTCTATGCAGCTTCTAACAAAGCTTGAGATCGTAGTTGTAAGAAGATTGAAAGCCAGGACATATCAAGACATAAATCTACAGCTATTGGATTTAGTGAAATAAAAAACGACAGAACGTTGGCACTGCTTTTCTTTTTATTTGTGCGGATAATGATTGTGTATATCGGCCCACGCTGCCGCACTTGCCGCTACCTCTCCAAAACCACCATCCTCACAGGCACCCATCACTGATGCGATCATATCACTGACTCCTTCACCTGCATTTCTAACAACGTCATTTACTGCATCTCTTGCTCTCTCTGTTCTCTGTACATCGGTCAAACGGGACGCCGCTTGGCTGACCGGTTCGCGGAATAGCCCCAGACTCGACAACAACAATCCTGTCTCGCACCATTTCCGCTCTATCAGCCATCCATTACAGCACCTGTCAGTATACATACTTACATATATGTGTATTCGTCTCTAATGTACACTAACGTCCAAAACT
This sequence comes from Octopus bimaculoides, assembly GCF_046866305.1. NCBI lineage: Eukaryota > Metazoa > Mollusca > Cephalopoda > Octopoda > Octopodidae > Octopus > Octopus bimaculoides. Next base: position 53,396,337 of record NC_142934.1, on the reverse strand, counting down.
TTTATATGGCCCTTAACTGGGTGAGCATCCAGACTGTATTTACGTCTTCATTTTGTTTAGTTTCAAAACTGTCAAATCGAATAAATTTTCAGTAAGTCATTCAGTAGGTTGTAGCACTTTTGGGTGTCCTTGGTATGCAATTTGTAATCGTAGCTCTTGGACATACTCTCACCCTTGCGACACAATGAAAAACCGACAGCGAAATTCACAGCATATGGAAAAAGACTTCAAAAGCTTAGGCTGGAAAAGGCTAACTTGTTCTAAAACAGATGCTCCACACATTCAAACTTGACTACATCTTTGACAAGTACCACGGACATATATGTCCTGCCGGCAATTAATCCGTCTTAGACATAGCGTTGCAGAGATTAGGGACTATATTCGTCATCATTTCATTCTTTGGAAACGAGCTGCTTCATTGTTAGTTAACAATCAGTTGCTCTTATATTTGCAGCTTCAACAATTACTAACATGCTCTATCACAGGCTAGCATTAAATCTTACTGTTAGCTTTGAGTTATGAAGTTGAACACGTGTAAAGTGTGTGTGAATATGTATATGAATATGTACCTCAGTATATGTATGTGTGTATAAGTGTGTGTATTTATAGTATACGTCTAACTGGTTTTCTGTTATACATTAAATGTTAATATAATGCAAATCTTCAATATAAGTTAAATTCTTATATATCTGTGACGTTGTTGTGAAATCTCAATACCGTAAGCAACAAAACTGATTTTATGACTAATTTATTATTTTCTTGTTGCCATTCAGTTATATTTTTATTATTTTCCTGGTCATCTCCCTTTGTCTCCCTCACCAAATGTCACTAGTATTGATACTGCCTTTCACTCCTACTTCGATACAATAAAATGTCTGACAAATACTGTTCTTTATTCGTCTACTCCTCTTCCATAATTTATTTATGGTCTTCCTCTTACGTAAGAAATCAATACTTTTACAGCAAAACATAACTTACATGGTGTATGGCAGTTCTCAATGACATCAAAAAATATGTGATTTCCAACGGGAAAAATTTCCTTTAAACTTCGATGATAAACACCGACATAGTCAATTGGTCTGAAGAGTGTAACATCTAATTTTCGTTTTGTATTGCTTGAGGGAGAGAAAATTTCAAAGACTAGTATTCTTCTGTTTGCTTCAGAGACAATTTATGCCAACAGTTGTTGAAGTGTTTTTAGAAGATTTTGGAGCAATCATGTAGATTAATGCATCATAAGTCTAGACAAATCTTTTTATGTTAAAGATTTCGAATAAGTTCGCATCGTTTGGTCCTGTTGCATTGTAGTTGCCTTTCGAATGGGAATGTATATGTGTATATATGTATATGTATAGATAGCCGTGTGTGTGTGTCTGTGTGTGTGTGTGTGTGTGTGTGTCTGTTTGTGTGGGAGGGTGTGTGCGTACATTTTATTACCTTTGTAGTTGTATGTATTTTAAAAGATATTTTGGCACTATACTCGGAAGATACATTTAAGATTCATCTTTTTGCCAAAATCGATAACCAATAGGCCAACAAAGAACATAATTGGTAACCAATGTGACAAGGGCACGTCTACGTAATGCTGGCTTGACCTTTCTATTTCTCACTCAAATCAATAGCTTCATAAACATGAGGATTATAACGATAATATTAATGAAGCTAATGGTTGATATGAAGAAAGATAATTATCACTATTAATAAGATAAAGATGGGGACGCCAATGTCGAAGGTTTTAAGTTAAACTGATTGATAATAATTATTGTGTTTTGTTGTTATTGTTTATTATTTTCACTCGAGTGAAATTATGTTTCAATGTGCGTCCATATTGAATATCCTCATACATATTACAGCGCGTACGCGTGTGCGTGTGTGCGTGTATCAGAGAGAGACAGAGAGAGAGAAAGTTCGTGTGTGGCTGTTTGCATGTATGTACGCATATATATATGTATATATATATATATATATATATATATATATATACAGCCACACACACCCCAGATATCATTTAAGTTTCTTCTATAGCTTTTCCTTTTGAAATCTGATACTGAAGGAATGTTGTTTTGTGAACTAGCATATGTTTTGAAGTCCAGATATTGTCATACAACTTTTTTGACATATGACACAAGTTGTAAGAGGTGGTTGGTGATCAAGATCATTACCGATCTATGCATTACGATTTTCACATGACTTCAAATTCTTCACGTCTTCTAATTTTGCAAACAGAATACCATCACATGTAACATATACCCAACGTTCACAGTTGATTACAGTTCTAATAGCTCCTTTACGACAGGTCCTTTTAAGTTCAGAGTGCTGATTCATCGTTTCCTCCCAGGCATTGCAGCCAGCCCTAACAGCACCTCTCTACTTGTTCCGATCTACAGCATCATTTTCCTAAACATTTCCGTTCATATCTGGTTTCTTCAGGTTTTCCTCCACACAATTTTTATATATATACATGTGTGTGTGTATATATATATATGTGTGTGTGCGGGGGGGGGTGTATCTTTGTATCTATGTTTATGAGAAAATGAGATGACAAAGTAATAGACGCTTATTTTATGGGCTTCATTAGCATAGAGCTGTTTTTGTTACAAGACGCAGTGGACACATATTTGAGTGCCTGAGTAACGCCGTACGGCTTTAGCGGAACCTCAAGTATGAAGACATTGGCAGACTTTGTAAACTTATACTAGACAATATTTTACCTCTTATAATTCCTAACTTATCCTTATAGTTATGGAATAATACTGAAGAAGTACTAAACTGGTTCGAATCTATTGATAACACTGGTAACTTTTCGTTTATTCAATTTGATATAAATAGCTATTATTCTAGCATATCCCCTATTCTCTTAAATAAGGCTCTTATTTTTGCTATGAATCGTTCTCTCATTACTAGAGATAAGATAGACATTATTTTGTTAGCTAGAAGAACTATTGTTGAATTTGATAGCAAGCTCTGGACTAGAGCCGATACCCCAGATAATGTTGATATACCAATGGGGTCGAGGGATTCGGCTGAAATTACGAATCTAGTAGGAGCTTACCTCTTATATTGCTTAAATAAAGAAATCCCGGAGCTAAAAGGCGGTTTATATAGGATGATGCTTTATTCATCATCCCTAGTAATAATAAATCATTCATTGAGAGAATAAGAAAGAAAATTAGAAATTTTTTTGGAAGTTTCAACTTAAATATTACATACGAATATAGTAATAAGATTGTAATTTTTTTAGATACCACTCTTAACATAAAAGCTAGATTAAACCACCCATATAGAAAAGAGAATGAACTTACTAGATATGTAAGTCGATTATCCAATCATCCACCAAATGTACTAAATTCTATAGTTAAAAGTATTTCTGAAAGAATTACTAGATTATCTTCTAACATTGATATATTTAATTCTAATTCAAACTATTATAATGTGGCTTTGTCTAAAGCTGGATATGACCAGAAAATTTCTTTCCATAGGCTTGGTAGGACATTTCTTCTTGATGCAGATAATAATAATAATAATAATAATAATAATAATAATAATAATAATATTCAATATATTCACTGGGTAATATGCAAAAACCTGGACTTGCCCCATGATAAAAACTGGTGGGAACACAAACCACCCCCAGTACTTGAAAATGATCACACTGCACTCCTCTGGAACTTCACCATTCAAACTGACAGAAAGATAGACGCAAATAGGCCAGACATCATACTGAAAGACTTCAGACAAAAATCATGCCTCCTCATTGATATGACTGTCCCAATCGATATAAACGTATCTGTCACGACCTACCAAAAACTGAGCAAATATAAAGATCTTGAAATAGAAATTAGCAAAATGTGGAATCTGGAGACGAAAACAATACCTATTGTCATAGGTGCCCTGGGAATGACAGCGAAACGGGCTGATTACTACCTAGATCAGATTCCAGGAAACCCCAAAATGGCTGAAGTTCAAAAGATAGTGCTCATGGGAACTGCCCATATCCTACGTAAAATACTGTCTATGTGATCTCAAATTTTAAAGCAAACACATAATTTTCTTATGGTTTCTTAAACATTCACTTGAACAAAACTGTACAAATCCAAATATATGGTACCTTAGGCATAACACCTACATGAACTTCTAACTTGTTGTCTCTTGAGGTCTCTGGGTGAGACTTGGATCCAACTTGTACAAATGCAAAACAAAAGTCAAACATAAAATAATAATAATAATAATAATAATCATAGATGTTATAACAAGCCTAATAACATAAGTAGTAATAATAATGGACCAAATAAAAAGCAACCGTATATGCCTAAAAATTTAACTAATAAGAAAAATAATAAAGTACATTTTAATAGTAGACTACATGCTAACACTAGTAATAAACCAGTGTTAGTAGATAGTAATGGAAAAACTAATGATATGAATAAAAAGTGTCCCACAACAAAAAGAACTACCAATCATAATAATAATATTGTTCTGGGAAGTAATAGTAATCTAGTAATCAAAGTATACCCCATACTCACCCACACAATAAATTTAAAAGAAAAATAAAAAGTCTTTCTGGTTAAATATCCCTTTCAACTGTGCAATATCCACAAATATTTACAAAAAATTTATGAATATTTTACAAAAAAATTTCCCTTCTTCCCACAGATATAGTAGAATTTGTTCTTGTCATACAGTCCGAATTTCTTACTCTACCCTTCCTAATGTAGTTACAATCATAGCTAGGTTAAACAAAAAGAACATTAGGTCAGCTAGAATAAATGAAGTTAAAAATAGGGGATATGGTTATATGAATACAAATAATAATCTAACAAATACCAATAATTATACTGCTAATAATTATATAAATAGAAGTGAAAATAACAATGACAATAGAAATTATGAGGATAATAATAATATGCTTAGTCCTGCCAACCATAATTTTAACCAACAAATAGAATGCAGCTGTAATGATGTTGAGGTTTTAACTGAAGTTGATGATAGGCTCAACTCCAATGAAAATAATAGGAATCAGGGACCTAGTTCATATAAAATCAATATGCCTAATGCTGGAAGAATAATTCTAACTGATAGCACATCAGGAAACGAGTTAAATAATGATGGAAATGATCAAAATATACCTAATACTAGAATTGGGCAATTGATAAATAATATTAGTGTAAATACTTCTAATAATAATAATATAGATATTAGAAATAATATAGGTGGGTTGATAGCCCCACTAGGTGCAACTTCAGAAATAAGTCCCATTGTCCCTTATTAGGAAATTGTTGCACCCGTAATGTAGTGTACAGATGCATTATTAGTACAATAACCGAGAATTATATTTACATAGGATGTAGTATTAATGTGAAACAGAGAATATATAACCATAGGTCTTCTTTTAGACTAAGACATAAGGCAAATAGTACGACATTAGCAAGTAAAATTTGGGAGTTAAAAGATAATGGTATTAATTTTAGCCTTAAATGGGAAATTATAAGAAAAGCTCAACCTTATAGAAATAGTAGATATGGATGTGAATTGTGTTCTATGGAAATATATGAAATTTTTTTGACTTAGAAATAATCCTAATCTAATCAATAATAAATTAGACCTTAGGGTATCGTCTGTACACTGCTCTACTCGCACTTTTAAATATTTTAAAAAGTAGTTTAAAAAGCAGTTTAAAATTATCAAAATATAATATTTTAACTTCTACCATGGTCATTTAGGGCTATTAATTAGCACATATTTTAAATTGGAATTTTAACCTTTATAACATATATTCCTGATCCCTCACCTTAACATATAATCTACTTGTGGTAAATAAGATTTCAACTTTACTCCATAGAAGATATATTTTCACACCACTTCTGCTAATGCTGTTAATTCTTAATATATATCTTAACCGTATATAGCTTATAAGAATAGGAAATTTTCATAAGTTCTAAATGATTTTTAATTAGTTCCCCTAATTTAAGTTTTATTTATTATATTTAATGCTTGACTTTAAAAGGATCATTATTATTTTACATTATTTCAGGGCTTGCAACGATATTGTCTTGTTTATCTTGTATTTTTAACTTAAATAAATCTAATCCTTATGCCCAAAATAAATATAATCCTTATTCAATTAATATTCTTTAATTAGCCCATGTTAGTCTTAAAACAAATTCATGACTAATGAAACTATTAATCAATTATCATGTGTCTGTATTGGATGTCCTTGTTAATTCCTGATATCCTTTTTTCTTTTTTTGTCCCTTAAACCTTATTAAACCCATTATCATAAACTATATAAATCCTATACTAATTCTTCTTCACATTATAAAAATAAAGCTTACATTTATGTGTCTTCAAAATAATATTATTATATATATCAGCTTAAATTTTAAAATCATTTAAAAAATAATTCAAAGTAGTTTTCCAAAACCCAATATACATAATATCCTTAGACTTTACACCTTATCTATAGCCTCTGAAATCAATACTGACATTACTTCATGATTTTTGTAAAAACAAATTACATTACATTTTATTATTATTAACATACTTCTTATCATTAAAATATTGTTTAAACTAATATTGATATCTGTAAAACAATACTGATGCTCTATTCAGACTAAAGATAAAGCCCTGTTTGACCTATATGCTTAGGGTTTAATTCTTCAACATGTTGATAGTAGTAAAAAAACCCGACTTATAATAGTGTTGCCACTCTGACCAGAAAAACCTTTATAACCATATCCTTTATAGCTATGTCCATGCATAATGCTTACATCTTCCCTTTCCTTAGAAGTTGGTTGTCCCGTATATTATAACTACTAGATAAGAGACAATAAAATGAGAGACAGTTAGAATGTCTGCCTAGAACCAATTACTAGCCTGATAGCCTTGGCTATGTCAAGATGGATTTTTATGTATTCTTCTTCCAACTTGGATTTGAAATGTTGCCACTATTATAATATGTGTATTCTACTGCAATTTTCTGCATTTTCGTGCAGCTGAAGATTGCTCTACATATTGCATTTAATGTAATGCTCGCATTACTTAAATAAATGGAGTAGCATGAAACGTGCGTACTACAATCATCTTTAAAATCCGTGTTGCTCATTTTGATTATATATATATATATATATATATATATATATATATATATATATATAATGAGAGGGAGAGAGAGAGACAGAGTTAAGAGGGATTGGGTGAAAGAGACAGAGATAAGGATACAGACAGATATATATATATATATATATATATATATATATATATATATATATATATATAGGCGAATGAGTGGTTGTTGGTAAGTAGCTTACCCACCGACCACATAGTTCTGGTTTCAGTCACACTGCGTGGCACCCTCAGCAAGTGTCTTCTACTATAGCCTCGGGCCGACCAAAGCCTTGTGAGTGGATTTGGTAGACGGAAACTGAAAGAAGCCCGTCGTATATATATGTATTTATATATATATATATATATATATATATATATGTGTGTGTGTGTGTGTGTGTGTGTGTGTGTGTGTACATATATATATATATATATATATATATATATATATATACATATATATATATATATATATATATATACACACACATATATATATATATATATACATATATATATATATATACACATATATATGTATATATACATACATATATATATATATATATATATATATATATATATATATATATATATATATATATACGTATATGCACACACACAAACACACATATATATATATATATATATATATATATATATATATATATATATATATATATATATGTGTGTGTGTGTGTGTGTGTGTGTGTGTATGCATACAGACCTATATAACATTCTTATTCTATACACACTATCGATAGACGCATCTCTGCAATATATTTCCTGTGATAGCATCTCTTACGGTCTTTCTGTAACAAAAAAAAATGAAAAAATATCAATATAAATCTCTTAAACCAAAATTCTTCTGAGCAGCGGTCAGTAGTAAGCCGCCTGTCGTCAGGCTGCGAGAGATTGTGTCACGGAGAGGGATGCGTATAAAACGGTGCATTTTCTTACGTAAGGATGTAGTTTGTGCTATTCTTTTCCTCATTATTGTTGCATCTGTTAATATATTGCTTTAATTTTTGTTACGTCTTCATAGCGCGCTATTCCTGTAATCTTACATTTTTATAAGATATTCTAGTAAAGAATATTAAATGTCCTATTCCATTTTAAGCCATTTAGCAGGAATGTACGGATATCTGGCATATTTCATATTTAATATTTGGTCAGAACAGATTATTAGAGAGTGGAAAATAATGATTAAATACCAATAATTATGAAAGAGAGCAGTTAAGGTGATGCCGTTCAAAATTATTAAGATGAATACTTACTTGTTCCGAATGATGACGACGACGACAATAATGATGATGATGGCGATGATGGTCATGATTGGAATAATTAAGACAAATAAAAGAAGGGGAAGGAAAATGGAGGAATCGGAGAGTAAGGATTATGAGTAAGAGATTGTTAGATTAAAAAGATGCTGTGGGTGATGTAAATGCTTATGATACTAAAATTGATGGAAAGTATGTCGGTGGTAATTTTAGTTGCGGTACTAAAAGTGGATTGATTTCGACTGTTTCTTGCTGTTGTTGTTTGGTGAACGGGTAAGCTTTACAATCGTAGAGTTGATATTCGTGATGATGCGAAGGAGTTACAAGTTTCCCTCACATCTTTCTACCTTTTCTGTTTGACGCAGAAGATGAGTGCATTAAACATCCAAAAATATATACTTTAAAAAAAAGAGAAATTCACAATAATAACTAAATTCATAGAGGCCGACTCCAATAAAAACAAAATTCAATGAATTATAGAAGTAAAAATTATTAGTTACAGAATTATTATTGTTATTATTATTATTATGATTATTATTATTATTATTATTATTATTATTATTATTATTATTATTATTATTATTGTTTTATTTTTATTATTATTATTATTATCATTATTATTATTATTATTATTATTATTATTATTATTATTATTATTATTATTATTATTATTATTATTATTATTATTATTATCGGTATTATTATAAATAAATAGAAGTCGATTGATTGTACAATTAAAGAATGAATGTGGAGATGGATATTAATGATAAGGATGTTGGAGAAGAGCGAGCGAACGCAACAATTGACCTAAATCAAACAGCTGAAAAGGCGGAGTGGAATTTTTAAAATATCTCGTTTATAGAGAGTACTGTATAGAAATCAAGATATATTTTTACAATCATATATAAGTACGTTGATTTTATTTCATATCCTTTAGTTTCGATAAATGATATAGAAGAGCGGAATCAATTTAATACTATTAGATTGCGAGTTATAATAATTCCGCACGCATGGTTTATACAGGCAACATGATTCACCTATACTTGCATGCGTAAACGTAACGTACACTGAGATAAAACATGCAGGCATTGCATCTGGTGAATGCCTAAATCAATAACTAAATGTACAAACACGTAAGACACGTACATAAATTTTCATATCTCTGAATTTATCTATCTTTCCTTGATACTTTCTTCCTGTCTTTCTTTCAAGGATTCCATCCATCTATCTATCTATCTATTTTTCTCTCTATCTTTCCGTGCATGCATATATATATATATATATATATATATATATATATATATATATATATATATATATATATATATATATATAGATATATATGTATGTATGTATGTATATATATATATCTATGTATATATATATAGATGCGTATATATATTATGATTATTATTGTTGTTGTTGTTGTTGTTGTCCAGGTCACCTGAACAATAATAATAATAATAATAATAATAAAAATAATAATAATAATAATAATAATAATAATAACATCGAAAAATACCTTAAAAATGAGTACCCATGTTCGAAATTTCCCCAAGACACCTTACGAATGCTGGAGGTTATATCACCCGAAACGTTGTGATTATCAACAAACAAGATGAGGACAAATATCCGTCGAATGTAGATAATGTAAATAATGAAAATAACGTACACAATTCCTCATCTCTTAAATATAGAACTCTATGTGTATGTATATACATATATTCTTTTATTCTTTTACTTGCTTCATTCATTTGACAGCGGCCATGCTGGAGCACCGCTTTAGTTGAACGAATCGACCCCCAAGATTGATTCTTTGTAAGCTTTGACTTATTCTGTCGGTCCCTTTGGTCAAACCGCTAGTTACGGTGACCATCGGATTTTAAGCGGTTTTTAAGATGATGGGCAGGAAAGCGATCATATATATACACGACGGTCTTCTTTCAGTTTCCGTCTACCAAATCCACGCATAAGTCTTTGATCGACCCGAGGCTATAGTAGAAGACACTTGTCCAAGGTATCATGCAGTGGGACTGCACCCGGAACCATGTAGTTGGGAAAGAAGGTTCTTACATATATATGTCTGTGTGTATGTGTGTGTATGTGTATACATAATTGTTGTGCATGTGCGTACCCTTATTAAATCAATCTCTAGCTCTCACTCTATCGCACTTTTTTCTACATTAGTTTTGTTCTTCCTTCTCTCCTCCAACAATGAGTAAGACTCCCAATTTCTAACAGTATACAAGAAGCCAGCATTCACATTCAAATAGACTATGTCAGGGGAACAGTTTAAATATGCAAAACTTTTACCAACTTCAACATACGACATTCAATTAGTTAAATATACAAATTTCAGTAACTAGCACCTGGATTATAGGATATATTTATAATAGTCAAATTTATATGCACACACGCTCGCGCGCACATATATGTTTAATATTTTCTGGAAGTTATAAGGAAAGAAATCTATGAAGACAAGACATGTGTGAGTATGGCAAGGAATGACATTAACTGTTAGTTGAACGCCAGCAACGTATGCAATATATAGTGCAAAGCTGACAAGTATAAGATCAACTATTGGTTACAAAACGTGACACAAGGCCAGCAAGTTCGCGGGAGAGGGGTAGGTCGTCCTTATTTTATCGACCCCGAAATGTTGAAAGAAAAAGTTGCCCTGGGCGGAATTTGAGCTCGGAACGTGAAGGTGGGCGAAACGTCACTAGACATTTTGCCCAGCGTGCTGACGATTCTGCTTGCTTGATTCCTTTATGAGATGAAGTATTGCAAAGCAGTTGTTAAGGGAGCGTACATTTAATATTTTTTTTTTAATATTTAAAAAATTCTTAAATGGATAATATAAACTGGAAAAAAAAATAGAATGAAATATAAGTTGTAATACAAATTTTAGCGATATTCGAACACGCAATGTTTTCCAAGCAGAAACTCAAATTGCAGGTGACCTCTGTTCGCGCATGTGCATGAACTATAATGCGGTTATGAACACTTCGCTCAGGGCTGGACCGAGGTTACTGTATATCACTGAGCATGCGATTACGGAAGTCCATAATAAACGAGTATTCATATCTGTGTGTGTGTCTGTGTGAGAGAGAGAGTGCGTGTGTGTGTGTGTGCGCACGCGTGTGTGTGTGCGTGTGTGTGTGTGTGTGTGTGTGTGGTGTGTGTGTGTACGTGTGTGTGTGTGCTTATGTATTTGCTTGCGTTAATATATGTTTTCTGCGGACATTATTTTCTAATATAAAATATTCATTGTTCCTGGAGGTAGGAATTTTATACGTACTGGCATAATGAATATTTACTTCTCATTTATATCACATCCTAATTATGATTTCGTATATCTTAATTATCTTTTCACTAATTAAAACTTTTATGCAGCATTGGCATCTTTTGTGTAGTGTTCCCATACGTATCAGCTTGCTTGGGGCCACTATATAAAACGAGTTCCCCACGCAGAAACATCGTATTATATAAAGTATACTCTAATTGCATTTCTTATTAGCATCTAGTTTCTTTCTTCGAATTAATTAGCGAACATATCTGGAAATAATGGACAACCTAAAGTAAGATTGCTAAGCCATACTTAATAGAGATGGCCTGGCGCCTTAAGTACATCTTTGAAACTGCCATATAACTGTCAATCAATGCGCAATTGTACAGAGAAGTAATAATTGCAGCTTTCTGTATCACAGGAAATTTGATATTTATAAGTAACACAAACGGAGTTTTGTCTATGGAAATAGCAATAATACATATCATTTCTTAGAAGAATTTGTGTATATAATATACAGTAATTAATTGTTGCTTTCAAGTTGAGAGTATCATTTTATCTTCAAACGTATCTGATGAAAGAGCTATTCCTTTTATACTGTGTTATTTAATTTCTCACGTTTCCAGTTCGGTGTTATATATACAGAAGAGGTAACCAGTGGAAATTCATGTCTTTTCTTAGTTCAATTACTAACTGAAGCCACTTCATTTCACAACACGTAGAGTTGATTAGGTTGCCAGCAACTACTACCACTATCATAGATACTCCATTTTCATTTGTAAACAAAAGAAAAAGGAAACAAAGACATAATCCGTGTTTATAACGCTCAGGATATGACGTTGCATTTCACATAAAATATTCTTATATTCTATCACTTGATGCATAAAAGACGTTATATAGGGAGAGATTAAATTAAAGAAAGGTTACATGCCGTAAATGTAGTCAGAACAAATACAGTCATGCTTGCACATGAACAAATTATTATAGTATGCAAACTATTATATATGTAGACACGCGAAATTGAAAAGAAAAACCCAAGTGCACAGCAAGGTTAATTGCTTTGATGAAAAACTTAGAAAAGTAATAAAACAACTGTATATAACGTGTATGGTTGTACAGAATATTTCAACAGTTCCTCATATTGTATTCCAATTACATAATATTGCCTAACAAAATTAAATTGAAATGATGCCAAAACAATGTTTATATTTGTTGTATATGTACTAGGAAATAAGTAATTTTCAGTATTAAAAGGTAATTGTTTATTTTTTCTTGTCAACTGAATCTAATGAAAAGACATGCCATCAAAGTGGAAAGCGAGAAGATGAACAACTGTAAATGCTTTATCATTTTAAGAGTATCCATAATGTAAGAAAGCTAAATTTGCGATGCATGAGGAAAGTGTTGTGATTACAAAGACACTAACAGCACTGTTAATTATTCGTTTACGAGACATTCTCTCACTCAACAGCCAAACATTTACAAGAGAACACGCTCGAAATGGATTTCTAAAATAAGGATATTCCAACCGTAATCTACACTGAATTTCAATTTTACTCTTAAGATTTATCAAAATAAAACATTAAATAATATTCATACTGAATTAAATTAATAATATAATACCACATATAATAACGATGTATCCCTTTTTACCATGTATATGACTAAAATTTCCATACCACTATCAAACTATGTACACTTTTCAAGAAACCATGTTATTTCATTTTGTAAGTTGAATAATGTATTTATTTGCACCTAATTAAATGGAATTGTATTTCTGAATAATACTCATCATATCCATACTGAATTCACATATGTTTTGAAGCTGAAAATAAATGTTGCTTATCAAGTTGAGAATAACGTTTTATTGTCAAATGTATATAAGGAGAACGCTTCTTCTGTATAATATTTCGTTTGATTCCTCACTGCTAACACATCAGTGAGAAATGTGAAATGACATTTGACGACTGGAAAAAACCAAGTCTTCTGTCAATTTCAGTTGCCATTTGCAGGTATAGCTATCGATAAAACCGAAAGATTGATTAGGTTCCATGTATCTTAACGATATTCTATATCTTCATACCCATTTTGTAATTAGTAATATTATACAAAAATATTAAGGTTAGTTATATCTGTTACTCTCAATATATTCATAGGGTCAATAATACCTATAAAAAGTTTATTATATTTAGAACTTGACTAAAACAAATATTTTCTTTCAGTGTATGTCGTTTCCTTGAATTGTTATACTGGTACAATATAATGAATAGATTCCTGATATTATAAAAAAAAACTGCAATGCATAGGAATGTTTCATACCTTCTTGGGCTATTTACACAGGAACGTAACATACTATATCTAAACGATGAGATCCCGTTTACTATCAATAATATAATCTACGTGCTTGCTCAACTGTTAAAACCTGCATTCAAATTATCCTGTAATCATACATACACTACTCCCTTAAATAAAGGGAAGATACACTGCACGTTTCGATCCTAATATGTTATTTTTATTCCAAAACGAGGGTTGAGCTATGTTTAGGATGACTTTAAACAGCGCCTTGCTTGTTTCATCCAAGTCAAAGCAACATAAACACCAGCATTAAAAGGATGATATTGTTGATGATTAATGATCTCAAGTTAACTTATTTTGGATTAGTGTATCTTGAAAAATATGAACCGGCTCTGCAAAATAAATTACTAATTGACGTCCTGTATTAATCATGTACGCTATTCCATATTTTCTGATTTTATGCTCCATAGCGAAACAGAATTCAGCAAATTGAATTGAATTGATGCCAAAATGATATTAGAGCTTGTGATATGGAACAGAGAATAAGTAAAATTTGGCTATGTGAAACATTTGTATAATTATCTCTGTTGTCAACTGAAGGTGATGAAATAGCCTGACATGAACGTTAAATTGTAGCTGCGGTAAGTGTTATCTCTTCAATAGAATTCATTATGAATCAAGATGTAAGACAGCTAAACTAGAGATATAATGTTTAAATTCTATAATTACTCTGACACTAACTGCATTGTCAAGAATGTGTTACAAAGAATTTCCTTTCAGCCATCAGCAAACACTTTCTTAGTGGACACAAAAAGAGCGGAGTTTTCCCTAATAGCATTGCCATAATATCATATACACGCTCCACTTTAATTGAATATGTTTTATTTTTATTTTGCTTTATTGGAAGTAAAGTAACATATCCAGATTAATTGACTTTCTGAAATACGAATAGTAACACATATTCAATAATTGTTTCTAAAACAGACAGAAGACCAGAAATATGTTGTCAAACAGTCAATCATTTGGCCACAATTATCCATCGAGCCAAGTATAATGAAAATCAGGGATAACTTTGGCAGCTTTTGAACTAGGTAAGTAAAAAGCTTCGACAACTACTTCAAGGCATTCTGCCCGAAGTTATAAATGAATTTGTAACTATCCACCCTATTTGATAATGCTGTGTTTCTTTATGAAGTATAAATTTTAAAACTGCTTCGCAATTTCACATAGATCTGTAAGATTATGCAGAAGGAATAATTTTAACATATGATTGGAGGGAAATTTATTAGCACGTAACACAACAGAATTTTGTCTACGGGACTAACAATAATATGAATTAATGCATATCATAAACACAAAATTGTTGTTGCCTTTCATGATACGTATATTCTGTTGTGTGCAAACGATGTGAGGTGAAAATGCATCTCTTATAATATTTCATTTGATTTTTTATTGTTGAAACTTAAGTTAAAATTGTAAAATGTTGAAACGCCTGTAGATAACTAAGATATCTCATGGTTTTGATAGCAAATTTTAGGCGTTTCACTCCACGATCCATGCAGGTTACTATATATATCCTATATACTACCAAGAAATCGTTGCTCCTTGGCTCGTTTTCTCAGCAGAAAAGAAAAAAATACACATCATACCGAAAATGATCACGGCATCATATGATACTTTACACTTAGAAAATGTCTATATATTTTTACTGGAAAACTTTTTTCAAACAACCAAATGCGAACATCGAAGAGGTATTTTGAATTTTGGGTTTTACGATACATGAATATGCGTGTGTGTGTGTGTGTGTGTGTGTGTGTATGTGTATGCGTGTGTGTATGTCTGGGTGTGTGTCTGTGTGTGTGTCTGTGTGTTTGTATGTGTTTGTGTGTGTGTTTGCACCTGTGTGCTTGTGTCTCTGTGTTTCTATGCCTGTATGTGTGTGCGTGTGTTTATGTGTGTGTGCGTGCGTTTGCGCCTGTGTGTGTGTGTGTATGTAGAAACAAAACATCTAAGAAGACACCCAAAGAATTGTAAAACAATCAATGCAACGTTTAAATAGTTGAAGATTATATTTGTCGTGGTAACAAGTGGGATGAGGTTATCATAACACAGATGTTCGAGAAAACACACTATTAATGTGCAGATATCATTACACGATGGGGACAGCAATAAAGGAACAAAGAGAATTTGCAGAAAGAAAATGCATTCGATTAGTAGACACAAATGTATAACAGGAAAAATACCAGTAAATCTACGATAATGGAAGCCTTTATAGGATACACGTAAAGAGAAGATTTATCAAGGGATGAGATAAGGTACGATGCTGAATTGCCAAAGGAGAACTAACAAGGTTAGAAAATTACATTTGGACTACATCAAACCCGAATATTTGATTAAATAAAACAAATTTTACATGTCCTGTATGCAATACACATGACTACCAATAAACCGTACAGAAGACCATATTATTCACGTATACTCAGCTATTACATTAGAACGAGTAGCTATCATTCATTGAAAGAAAAACGTAGCAAGGTTATTTTCATTGCTAGGAAAATGAATTTACGGTAACTCATGGAAAAAGTGAGGATAAGTGATGGCGTCATTATATGTTGTCATTTCTTTCCGCGACATGACACCTACAGCTACCTCACATATAACTACTTGCTATGGACTGGTATTAGGCAATATATAAATAAAACCAAAACGAGCAGCGGGAATATTGACGAGGAGGGTAACAGCAACAGCAACAACAACAATAAAAAAACATTCACAAATGTAACAGTAATTAAAAGAATGCCATTAGAAAGGAAGTTAAGTTACAAAAGTGATGTCATAAATAAATATTCAACGGTATATCAATCTATACAAATGGCTGATTTAAAATAAGATAAAACTCTGAATTTTAAGTTTGTAATTACAATGATATATTTAAGATATGGGCTCTGCAATATTCCATGGATTAATGCTCGTTACTGAAAAACAATTCAGCAGAATTAATTCGAAACGATGCCAAAAATATGTAAAATATATGGATCATTACATACGACATGGAAAGAACATTTCCTTAACTATCTCCTTTGTCGACTGAAGTATAATGAAAGAGTCTGACATGCGAGTTAAAAGCAAGTAATGTATGATGTTATCGTTTGAGTAGAATATCCTGCGCATTCTAACAGTGTCAATATAATTGGCGAAGTACTAACTGCACTGTCGAAAAAGCCATAGAAAGAAATTTTGCTCATTAGCATCCCCTTCTCGAACAGACAGAACTTAAATGGACTCATCTGCATCAATATAACCACGTGACCACACATGAATAAATGCACAATCAAATAGAGATTACACACGCACAAACACATATAAATATATATAGATAGATATATGTGCCGGTAGGCATATGGAGTAGTGGTTAAGAGCGCGGGCTACTAAACCCAAGATTCCGATTTCGATTCCAGGCAGTGATTTGAATAATAATAATAATAATAATAATAATAATAATAATAATAATAATGGTAATGAGAACCCAAGGACGAAATTTCTTCAAGACACCTGATGAATGCTGGAGGGTATATGAGCCGAAACTTGTTAACAACATGCAAAGTGCGGACAAATATCCGTCGAATGTAAATAATGTAAATAAATGTGTGTCTGTGTGTGTGTGTGTGTGTGTGTGTGTGTGTGTAATTATATATATATATATGTGTGTATGTATGTATGTATGTAATGATTAGTTAAACAAGATTCGAGTATAAAACTATACAAAGCTCGTCCAAGACTTATTGGCAACCTGATGTTATCATACAGTGGGAATTACCCTGCTACTGAATATACAACACGAATTCCATTGTATCCATACAAATTATATCAATAGATAAATGACAGAAAATGGAATGAAAGACATTGTTTCATTTTGAATTATTACATTTGTTTCGTCAACTTTTGCACTTGTAACATATTGGTGTAATGTTGTGTAACTATTATCATACATTTAAGGTGTAAAATGATCTTTTCCAGTGCATTGTTTAAATAAGTCTCACTTTAGATCCTACCTTCATTTCACTCAACGTGAGAAAACCTGCTAAATGTGATGTGTTATTTTCAGTAGTTTACAGACAAAACTAAACCATATATATAGAGACAGACGAAAAACAATTATAATGAAAATTTAAAATAGAGAAATAAAGAGATAGAAAAACAAGGGGGATCAGGTTGGCTATAAATTACGATCCTTAATCGTCAGATTATAAGAAAGTAAGAAACAAACAAAATGTAAAATGAAATGAAGAATAATTTACAATTTAGCGATAATAAAGGGATAAAGTGGTAAAGAGAAACCATCTCAGTATATTTCAATTGTTTTATGCTTTCTCTCTGTTCCTCTCTCTTTCTCTCTCTCTCTCTCTCTCTCTCTCACACTCTCTCGACAATTAACGGCCCACTTCAACACTTGAATCAGCTTCTATTTCAAGTTAATTTTATACCGTCTAGATTTTATGTGCGTTTTTGAAATAATCAGCAAAACATGACACCCAATGTATATATTCGTCCAAATAAAAAATAACTACCTACACGGTATTGTATATTGTTATATTGTTTTTTACACAAACACAGACGCACACACTTACACACACTTTCACACACACATATATAAACATACGTATTATACATGCATATATATATGTGTGTGTGTATATATATATATATATATATATATATATATATATATATATATATATATATATATATTGTTGGAATTAAAAAAAAAGACGAAGACAGGTGTGTAAACGACAAACAGGAGTATTATTATTTCAACGCTCGCGAAGGTGAGAAAGTCTTTTACGTTTCTAGCCTACGCTCTTCAGCAGAAAGTAACTCGAGAATATAAACAGCGACAATAAAAAAAGAAAACTTTACAAGCTAGCGGTCAATCATGGCGATGACCGGACAGAGGTGGTCAGACAGAAGAGCTAGGAAGAAGGGGAAATAATAAAGTAATGCTGATCACAAAACGAAGGTCTGCGTGCGTGTGTGAGAGTATGTGTGTGCGTGTCGATAGGGGCTAGTGACCTTGACGTGTGGATTGTTGTATTTGGGGAGGGTCATGTTGCCAGTTTAACCAATAAAACACACACTATATATTTGGTGTTCACTTGCTTCAGCTTTATTTTATATTAATTGTATTTCGGCAGAGTTCTTTCGCCACACTTCTGTGACCTCATCAGTGGTCCTTTGCTTAATTCTTTCTTTTTGTGTGTCTCTCCTTACTACTGATCTGCCTTTTTGTATTCCTATTCGTTGTGTTTTTTTTGCGCATGAACATATCCCTGTATGTGTTTATGGGAATGTGCCTGCATTATCAGTATCCCCTGTTTATAAACGTTCGATATATATATATATATATATATATATATATATATATATATATATATATATATATATATATATATATGTATACTCTATGGACAGGGAATCTCTGAATATATATTCTAATTTGCGTGTATGTTTGTGAATACATATCATTTTCCCTTTCCCCCTGAGAGTTCGAAAATGGAAACAATCGCTTTATTTCAAGGACACTAGAGTTTTCTCTGTTCGGAAAGACAAAAGATCATCTCCAGTAAATTTTAAAACCTTAATTTCTACAATTTTGTTTCAACATTTTATCTTCCTTTTCTTTCCTTTCCTTTCTCCCTGATTATTCGAAAATGTAAACATCATTTTAATTGCAAAAACACTACTGTCTTCTCTGAATGGACATACAAACTAACATCTCAAAAAAAAAAAAGAAATTTAATATCACGAATTTCCTTTTTTCCCTGATTAGCTGAATATGTAAACATGCCTTTTATTGTAACAACACAATTAAATGCCCGATAAAAGAAAATTAAGGAGGTAAGCACCGGCCAATATATACATACTGCACAACTACAAAACTGTAAACCACAGCAATACTTTTAAAAAGAAAAGCAAAATTCCAAAAGAAATAGAAATTCCGAAATTCAAATATTCAACAAAGTGAATATCTCTTCCTCCTACTATTCCCAAAGACTTGAATATCTACAACTTCCCGTGAATATTTTAAATCTTCCTCAAGATGAGTTAGGAAACTTACATACCTACAGCTTTCGAACACACAAACGATCAGCTTAAAAAAAGGAAAAAAATCAAACTTTAATATCTACAACTTCTGTGAATACCTATATCCTTTCATTTCTCCCTGAGTATTCGAAAATGTAAACAACCTCCTTTTTATTCTAAGACCACTACGATTTTTCTCTGTGCGGTCATACAAAAGACCATATTTAGTAAATCGGACATTTTCAATATCTACAACTTTCTCTGAATATATTACCCTCGTTTATTCGAAAATGTTAACATATTTTCATTACAGAAATACTACTGTATTCTCCAAATGGACAGACAAACGAACATCTCAAGAAAACATAAAAACTTTAATATATTAAATTTTGTATGAAACTTATCACTGATTACCTAAATATGTAAGCAAATATCTTATTGCAACAATACAATTGAATTAAGAAATTCAGAAATTCGATATGAATATCAGTATATATATATATATATATATATATATATATATATAGACGGCATTATTACAGAAAAATAATAACGCCACACAGTGGACTTCTCAAAATAACCACATATAGTACCTATTTTGAGAAGTCCACTGTGTGGAGTTATTATTTTTCTGTAATAATGCCCTCTATATAAATATAAACGAATAATTATATTCTTGGGAATACAAATTTCCCTTATGAATTTTTTTACACACTGGCTTCTTGATAAAATTCTTGTAAAAGAGTTTTATCCCTTTTTTGAATGTATTTATCATATATATATATATATATATATATATATATATATATATATATATATATATACATAATTGTTGTTTTTCTACCAGTAATTACAAATAGAACAGGTTGAATTGCTTCTTTTCAAGGACAAGTGCAACGCTCTCAGTGGTAACGTTTGACCTCTGCTGACCAAAACGGTGCGAATATCAATTTGTCTCTATGGCTGAGCTCCCCACCATCTGCCGAATCTATTTATAGACCTGTAGACTTTGATCTAGTTACCAAGTTGCTACTCTTCTCCCAACTATTTCCTTCTAGAACCACATATTTATGATTATCTCAAGCACACGACAACAAGTGAAAATAAAGAACATTTAATAAAATATTTTGATAATAAATGGAAATAGTAATAATGATAATAACAATAGTAGTAATGGAGAAATTGAAACAGCGCGTCGTTGTAAAGACAGCAAGAACGCAAGATGGCAATGAATGATGGTTTACCACCAGAATAGGTTGTTCAGAGTGGATCAGAAGAGATTCTAGAAATAAATAAATGGAGAGTGCAAGAACTGAAATAAATAGTAGTCTGTCAAAAACAGGCAAAACTAGTCATTTCAGTTAGGGAAATGAAGGAAATTAGTAAAAGAAATGAGCAACTACAAGGCCCCGGGATTAGATAGAGTTCAAGGTTATCGGATCAAAAGATTTGTGGAATGACATGCACAAATAGCTGCGCAACTCAACACCTTGTTAAATAGTAACCAAATAGCACCATTTTGGTTGACATTGGGTAGGATAGTGCTATACTTGAAAAACATCGAAAAAGGCAAAACAGTAGACAATTGCAGGCCGATGTCCTGTTTGCCACTTATGTGGAAGTTATTGACTGGAGCTGGAATAATCGCAGAATCAATGTACGAACATCTGGAAAAAACTGGAGTCCTGCCACATGAGCAGAAGGGTTGAAAGCGTAATTGCAGAGGTACGAAGGATCAACTCCTGACAAACAAAACTGTACTTAGAGACTGCAAGGGGAGGAAAAGTAACTTAGCCATGCCATAGATAGATTATCGTAAGGCGTACGATATGATCCCAAATTCTTGAATTATGGAGTGTATGAAGCTGGTTGGGATTGCATCGAATGTTGAGCGATTGCTTGGAAAATCTATGGGGAATTGGAGTACGGACCTGACAGCATACGGAAGAAGTTTAGCGACAGCAAAAATTAGAAGGGGCATCTTCTAAGGGGACTTCCTGACCGCCTTGATTTTTTACTCTGCTTGATAGAACTAACACTGATGCTAAGGAAAGCAAAGGCTGGGTATGTATTCATGTGCTGGGTATGTATTCAACCATTTGTTATTCATTGATGACCTCAAACGTTATGGTAAAGATGAAGCCCAAGTCATTTCCCTCGTTGGTACGGTGTATAATTTCAGTGCTACTATCAGAATGGAGTTCGGACTTAGAAAGTGTGTTAGTCTTGAAGAAAGGCAAAATCAAATGTATGGCTATGGATACCGTCGAGGGAGGTTATGAAGCAGATACAAGAGACGGGCTATAACTCTTTGGGGATTTCGGAAATGGATAAATTGAAGGAGAAAGAAATGACAGAGAAAGAAAAGGTGGAATACTTGCGCAGGCTGTGACTGGTCGCCGGAACAAAAAGGCTGTAGAAGGAAAAGCAGAGATACCAAAGATACACTATTGATAGACAAGATAGCAATGCAAGATTCTAAACGAAGGAGATCAAATCTGGGAATGGCCTGGATTGACTATTGCAAAGCTTATGGTATGATTCCACATTCGTGGATCATCAAGTGCTTAGATCTGTTTGAAATTGCACGAAATGAAACGTGTTTCCTGAAGAGAACTATGGTGGGATGGAAAACTGAACTGACATCTTACGGAAAAAGCTTGGGCACCCTGGATATCAGAAGACGGATCTTCCTTTGCTTTTCGTTCTTTCCATGATACCTCTGACACTGGTACTTAGGAAAATGAACCTGGGGTATACACTAAAGGAAAAAAATTCCAAACAATCAACCGCCTCCGGTTCATGGATGATTTAAAACTTTATGGCAAAGATAAGACATAAGTGGGTTCCTTGATGACTACGGTTTACAGTTTTAGTATTGATATTAGAATGGGATTTGGACTCAAGTAGTACGGAATAATCTTCCTAAGAATAAGCAAGGTACAGTCCCAAGCAGGGATAGAATTACCGAATAGAGACTTGATTAAGCAAATTGAAACGGAAGGATACAAATACCTTGGTGTACTAGAGTTCAACGAGATAATGGAAAAGGAAATGAAAGAGCAACTGAGGCTGGAGTATTTCCGAAGACTGAGGTTGGTATTGCGCTCAAAATTGAGTGGATGGAATACAATTCAAGCTGTTCCTACGTGAGTGATAGCATCACTTCGGTATCGAGCGGGAATTATAAAATGGCAAAAGAGGGATATGAAGAAAATGGATAGCAAGACCACAAAAATTTTGACAGTACACGGAATCTTCCACCCTAAGAGTGACATCGATAAGCTGTACTTTTCCAGAAGAAAAGGAGGGAAAGTTTGATCAGTTGCCAGGACTGTATAGAAGCAAAGGAAAACAGCCTAGGGTGGTACATGAAAAATGTTGTGGAGTCACTGATGAAACACACGAACGAAGCCGGCGTCACCAAAACTGGAAGCTGTGTAACTAAAGGAAAACGTAAACAAGAAATGAAGTAAAACAAAAGGAAAGGCACGGAAGGAACGAAAAGAAAATATACGGTCAGTTTGCAAGAGATGTGAACGCCAAGACAGATACAGAGGACCTGTGCCTATGGATACGGAGGAGTGAGCTGAAGGTAGAGACAGAAGCACTCATATGCGTAGCTCAGGAAGAAGAGTTAAGGACCAATTATATGAAGTGCAGAATAGACAACACTATCAATAGCGACATATACAGAATGTGTGGCGTGTGCGTGGGGGGGGGCATGTCTCGTCGTTAGTGAATGCCTGGAATTGGCACAACGCTAATACAAAAGACGCCATGACAATGTGGCAAGAATGATGGATTGGGAGCACTGTGGAAATTACGGCCTACAAAGAGCAAAGACGTAGTATGAGCAAACTCCAGAAGGAGTCCCCGAAAATGAAAATTGCAAAGTCCTGTGGGATGTAATGATCCAGTGCGAGCGCCTGATTAGACATCGAAAAGTGGGCATTGCTGTCGTAAATAAAAACGAAAGAGCATGTATGATAATTGACATAGAATGCCTTAATGACAAAACGCTCAGTGTGAAAGGAAAAAAAATAAACAACTATGACGATTTAAAGTGGAATATACGAAGATTGTGGTCAATGAGGAGAGATGACGTGATACCAATAGTAATTGGTGCACTTGGAACTATCAGCACCAACCTATTAACATGGATGAGGAAGATCGGTGAAAGTGTGAAGGTAAAACTCCTAGAAAAATCAGCATTGCTTGAAACTGCAAGAATTCTTTGCAGAGTTCTTGAAGCTTGACCCATAAACAAATGTCACCAAGTGCTTAAATACTGCATATTTTTGAAATATTTATTCGTCGATCAGCAATAGTTAAAATATTTTTCTTGTTTTTGAGATGCTATGTTTCTGATATTCGTTAAATATTTGTAGACGAGCTGGCAAATGATGCAGAGTTCTATGGTTTTGTATGTCATTACACTTTCTCTATTCGTACAATTAGTATTAATAATTTTTCTAACTTTCTGTCATATCAATATTACTTTGAATAATGCTGTTACCTTCCAGTTAAAGATGGTGTAATAATATAGTGTTGCAACAGCCTCTAGAAACACGAGGAAAGCGCATGCGCAAGATAGTTTGTCTTACTGTTGATGTCAACGTTGATGGTATTGCAACATTTGTAATACAGATTGACAAACAGTACACACACTCACGTAATTACATATATGTGAATGGGTATATATTCGTACACGTAGGAGTGAACGCAGGTCGCTTATTTGTTAATGGTGTGGTACTCGCCATCTTCAGATTGTAGTAACAGTTCCTACTCCATGCTATACATTGTGACCTTGAGCAAATCTCTTCATTGCATAATGCTCCAATACACTTGACTGGGAGAAATGTGAAATGCTGCGACGGTTCACAGCTCCGTGCAGTGGTGAGGAAGAACACATACGCTACAAAATCCGAGAAAACCGCCTTATGGACCTATATCCCTCAAAGGACCTTTAAAACACTTTTCAAGTACAATCATATATACTTGAGTGTGTGTGTGTGTGTGTGTGTGTGTGTGTGTGTGTGTGCGTGTTTGTGTTTGTGTGTGTGTTTGTGTGTGTGTTTGCCAGTGTGGCGTGTGTGACGTGTGTGACGGATCTATTGTTCAGAAATATTCACTTTGCAATCATCATAGCAAGTCCGCGTTCATGGAATGTATGTCTCTCCCACTCACTCACTCACTCACTCACACACACACACACACACACACACACACATACACACACACACACACATATATATTTATATATATATATATATATATATATATATATATATATATATATACATATACATATATATATATATATATATATATATATATATATATATATATATATATACATATATATATATATATATATATATATATATATATATATATATATATATATGCAGAGAGTGAAAGAGATGTGTATATATGTATACACACACACACACACACACACACACACACATATATATATATATATATATATATATATATATATATATATATATATATATATATATATATATATATATATATATATATAGATAGATAGATAGATAGATAGATAGATAAATAGATAGATAGATAGATAGATAGATAGATAGATATATAGATAGATAGATAGATAGATAGATAGATAGACAGATAGATATGCTCTTCTGGTGGTGACAATATGGCTAATTCTGCGACATGATATAAAAATGAGTACACGAAATATAGCCGAGAAACCATTATCTATTGTGAATAATATCTTGTACTCATTCTCTCTCTTAAAGCAGCAAGCAATGTTTTATTTGCAGAGAAATATTACCCTGGTATCATACACTCTTTACTAGCTGCTGTTAACAGGAATAAAATATTCTTCTGGGAATTTAGAATCTGTCTGTGTGTGTGTGTGTGTGTGTGTGCGCGCGCGTAATTATAGTTCCCTTACTTGGAGAAGGAAATGAATGCTACTGTATACCCCGAAAGTAATATTTCCCTTTGGATACAATAGATGTTAAAGAAGCTAAATGGTAAAAAAATAAGACTGTTAGCTAATGTAACACAATATGCAGTAATATTTCTTTCAGGGACATTGTGGTTTCTCTAGGTGATCTAAATCACAAAATACTTTCATATAAAATGGCACCATAATATTTTTTCAAAACTAGAGATGGAAATGTTGTATGTGATTTCTTTCTGCATGTGTTTGCATTACAATCGTGATACACTGGAGTTGATATTACGATTTGTATATGATAACATTACATACGAGACATAAATCTATATATGTAAAACACACACAAAAAGAGATATATGTTTGTGTATGTGTGTGTGTGTGTGTGTGTGTGTGTGAGAGAGAGAGAGAGAGAGAGAGAGAGTATGAATTCTAACTGCGTCATATACATTTACACATGCTAAAGAGACACACGGGTGTACATGCAATTGGTTTGAGACCTAAACATTGGTACTTATGTCGTTTTCTTTTATTTTCTTTCTTATGTATTGTCTCACAAGAGTTCAGTTCAACACACGCTAAATAAATATTCGAAACTGGAACTCAGTTGTATGGAACTTAATATTTATAGAATAGTTACTATGGAAGGTAGAAGGAACAGAAATAGAAACTTAGAAATCTACGAATAGAAGTATTATATTAAAGTGTACATAGAGTATTACTATATAATTCGCTCTGCATATTTTACATAAAAATATCTGGTGAGAGGTCACAACTCAAAGAAATTGTTGGCGTTTGGATGAAAAGCAGGCATAAATATCTCTCAATAAATTTTGATTCTATCATATTACTGACGAATTTCTCTAAACACCGATTTCTATTTCATCTTCAATAATAAAGAAAATTTAGCATAGCATAGGTATAGAACATCAAAATTCGCTGGAAAGTTACATGTTCTCTATGAGAAGTGAAACTGCTTCAACTTCATCCAGAGCCAGTAAACATCTCCTAAACTACATCCTAATACATAGATTTAAGTAAAATCATCTTGCATGGAACACCTTTAAACCATTTCACTATCTCTAAATTGTTGGAGTATAGAATCGTGTACATTTTATGTTAGTGATTGAATTAGTCCGTTGACCGATACTCAGATATGTGCGGGAGACGTATTATTTCAAAAGAAGCTTGAACTATGCACGAAATTTAATGGTTGTTTCATTGGTGACAATTTATAAAGTAACATTGTAGATCACATAACTGTGCAGGAGTTAATTCCTACTGTGATATCTTTGTGGAAAATTCTTAGAAAAGTTGATTTCAATAACTTGCTGCAGTGTATATATGTGATATTTTAAGATATCAATGTAAGCGAGTGTGAACAAGTAAAATAAATAGAAATAAATATGCATTTCCTAGAGGAATACAATTTTATTATGTAAGCACATTATAAAGTAAAACATGTGATTACACTTCATATACAGGCATAAATATGTGAATGTGTGTGCGTATGCCTATATAGATGTACGTGTGTGTGTGTGTGTGTGTGTGTGTGTGTGTGTGTGAGAGAGAGAGAGAGAGAGAGAGATTCTGATTAAACTGTGGTGAGATTGAACACAAATTGCCCATCTCCAGTATATTTGTTACCTCTACTTAATTTTTCCATTATTTACATTATTTACATTTGACGGATATTTGTCCTCATCTTGTTTGTTGTTAACACAACGATTCGGTTATCACAACGTTTCAGTGACCTGAATAATAATAATAATAATAATAATAATAATAATAATAATAATAATAATAATAATAATAATAATGATGATGATGATGATGATGATGATGATGATGATGATGATGATAATAATAATAATATTAATAATAATAATAATAATAATGATGAGGATGATGATGATGATGATGATAATAATAATAATAATAATAATAATAATAATAATAATAATATCGAAAAATACATTAGGAATGAGAACCCAGTTTCGAAATTTTCCCAATACATCTGATGAAGGCTGGAGGGTATATCAGCCGAAACGTTGTGTTAACAACATACAAGATGAGGACAACTATCCGTAAAATATTACTAATGTAAATAATGTAAAAAAAAATGTACATAATTCCTCATCTCTTAAATATACAAATGTATTCTCCACTTAATTATTTGTTATATATTCACTCTGTAAGGCATTACATTTATATTTTAATGCCAGTTTTATAATGCTCACATTCTGAGTAACTGTGGACATTAAAGATATGACTATGCACACATTCATATACATTTTGCTAATATCTTATCGATATATATGCAACCATTCTGCCTGTTTCGTAACAGTCAAAAACATCTGCCGTTTTAATTCAAATATATGATTATTTATGGGAAGCATAAGAGAAAATACAAATGAGTAATTACATAAAGGCTTTTAACATATTATAAACGTTCATTTAAATTCACAGTCTCAAATAGCTAACTTGGGTGTTTATCGTATTAGATAAAGTTAGAATAATGTTTTGGCAACGTTTTCTGTCAAAGACAATGGAAATTCGGGTGTGTCACCATCGGATTTCACTTTGTTTTAAGTAGAAACGATTAGAGTACATACAATTTAATGCATATACATGCCTACGACTTGAATGCATCCTGAATTTTTGGTAAGATTCAGGATTGAAATCAATATACCTAGTGCACTATTTGAAACGACGTGAATCCAACATTTAATTTTACACCAGATTCTATGCTTGTTATAGTTTTGTTAAAAATAAAAAGAATCTTTGTGTCTAACAAGGATAATCAAACAATCAAGTAGAATTGCGTTGAAGATATTAAAATTTTCCCAGTTAAATATAGCAGCAAGTATGTTCAAACATTCAAAACAAAATGGGACAAATTGTATCGCATTTTTTCAACTTCGGGAAATTCGTGGAAACTTTGAAATAATCTTTAACAGAGCAGAGCAAATAAAGCTAATAACAGAATCTGTGTATAAATAAGGAAGATAATATTGCTAATTTCGAGGTCGTTTAATATAATTTATTGTAATTTAGTGCCACTTCATCAGTAGCAACTGTCAAAGCAACTATTGTTTATTTGTTTCCCAAAACAATATTGATCATAACCTTTCAGCGATTACAAATAAACATTTGTCGAAGTCGTTGCCCATATTTACCTTGCTAATTTTTCCTATTCATCATGGATGATTCTTACTTTCTCATCATTTCTATTTATTATTTTCCGTTAATCAGAAATTGCTGAGTCAATAAAATGGCATATTTCGATCACAAGGTTGACGGTTTGAATATGACCATTGATTATTGAAGCTGCTCCATGCTTTCCAAATGACTACATTAACATTAGACAGGAGAAACGTTGCGTCAGTGTAAACGTTGTAAATCCTTATATGAAGTTAAACTTTTCTGCAGTACTCAAAAGCTCCAATTTTGAGATCATGGAATATAAACTATAAGTAACTTCCATTGTCAAAAGCAGTTCAGTCTTGAATCTTGAATTAAATTTTTGGAACATAAGACTAATAGCAAGAGAGTCTGCATGTTATGTGCTTTTATTTGCGTTTAATGAATTTAGGATGGAACGAAGTCTGTGTGGTGATTTCAGAGGAATGGGACCATCATCACGCGCACAAAGTTTTAATTTGAAACGTAATGTATAATTTCCCTTCGTCACTTAAGTGATTTATGAAACTCGCTCTCTTCCTGTATTCACGTGTCTCCCTCACTCTCCATACTCTCTCTCTCTCTGTCTGTCTCTCTCTCTCTCTGTCTGTCTCTCTCTCTCTCTCCCTCTCTCTCTCTCTCTCTCTCTCTCTCTCTCTCTCTCTTTATCCCTCTTTCTATCTATCTATTTAGTGATATATCTAGTGATCTATCTATATATATGTCTGTCTGTTTGTCTATCTATACGGATATTAACGCAAGTTAATGGTAAAACAAGGTACAGGATATTTAGTGGAGAAATAATAATAATAATAATAATAATAATAATAATAATAATAATAATAATAATGTGCACGCTTACAGGGAGAAGATCGGAAATACTTAGTTGAAGTTACCAATGGTACGAACAACAACCAGTATATCTTTACTTGGAAGAATTTACTTAAGAAAAATGTTTTTTATATTTGATGAACTCTCTTGGTTCTCTCCCTTCCACCACTTTTGACTTAGCAATTAGCTTACGACTTTTACTCTACTGTGATCTATTTTGCCCTCCTCCCCCCATTTTAATAATTTAATTTAAACCTTTAGTATAACGTTTACAGCCCCCTCCCTTTATTACTCTATGTAAACAAGCGTTCTTACTTCTAACGGTCACTTACTTGGCCATGTAATATTATAACTCGTACGTTACCTCATCATTTCACATTTGTCTTGCTTCTATATGTTGGTTCCCTGACGATGAATATATGTGGAATTCCAGCAGCTCTTACTTCTTTGGAGTAGAGTACACATATATTTTAAAACATGTGTAGGAATTAAAAGAACTTTTATTTATATGCGTTTTGCTCCATTTATTGTTATTATTCATATCTACTCAAAATGCATCACTTCAACTTGGTATCTCTACGTATAAAACGGGTGTGATATCATGGTTTTTTGTGTACTTTTTGCTACCCATGGTAACTATTAACATATTTACATTGTCAAGGTTGTTTAAACTGAGATAATATGATATATTATCTCAGATAATATTACATATTATCTCAGATAATATTATATATATATCTCTCTCTCTTTCTTTTGCTCTCTCTCTCTCTCTCTCTCTCTCTCTCCCTCTCTTTCTTTTGCTCTCTCTCTCTCTCTCTTTCTTTTTTTCTTTATGTTTTTCACGAAACACTTCTTCAAACTGTGCCGGTGCTCTGTTTGATAATTTCGTTCCGAAACAAAATTACCAGAAGAAGTTAAGATAGAGTAAGAAATTAGGTCGCTAGCACATTGGAATAGACGTTTATCTCAATGTTTATTTCCTAAGCAAATCACACCTACATGCTTAAAACAAATAATTCCTTAATTTCATATTGCATCTTTTAATTATTTCACTGTGGACAAACGACGGCGGCGCCTTGAACAATTTAGTCGAACAAATTGACCTCAGTACCTCTCTTATTAAGACTGGCGTTTATTCCATCTACTGACGCAAATCAGTCAACTTGTTGACTAAATTATATATTAAGCTGTAGCGTTATCAAGTTCGTTCAGAGTTGTCTCGCTTAGGTATATCTCCTTTTGGCTGCTGCTTGTTTGTGAGTTCTATCTGTTATTATCTAATGTTTATTATTGCACTGTTTGTTGCACCTGCTGAAATTTGAAATGATGCTAATCTTAGAACTGTCATTTTCACCCTGCGGGGCAGAGAATTGTGTCATGTTTGTTGGAAAAACTGATAATGGACATTTTGTGATTTGAACACTTTGATTTTTTACCCTTTGCAGGGTAAAAAAGATTGTTTTTGTCACTAATTTTCGCAATTTTTTTTTTTTTTTTGTCAAAAATATTTTTTTCAATTCCTTTTGAAGGAATAGGATAGCGGGAATAGGATAGCGCTGGAGGTGTCGATGGTTGCACTGTTTGAGTACGGAAGTCTCGTAGAAAAAAAAAAAGGAAATGATATGAAGTTACTCCTTCCGCAGGAAATTGTACATAACATAGCTGCGAGAACGGTGGTTTATAAAACGTACAACCTAAACAAAAAAAAAATATTGTATCTTGTAAAAGTGAAATAATTGCAAGTTGTCTGGCACCTATTTGGAATAAAATTGTGTACATTGGACGTGGTAGAAGGAATGCCACGATAGAAGCATAGTTTGCTAACGAGAACACGGCGAAAGTGTTATCAACAAGAACACTAAAACATGAGGAAATAGTTTTAGTACCACCGTATATATGTAGAAGAACGGCAAAACTTACTGTAGAATAAATACCAGCAGGATACCACGTAATTTGGGTAGCAGTAGCCATATGAAGGAAAAAATGTCTATTTTCCAGATGAAATAAAAAGAGGCCGAAAATTGTAAGGGACAGACCCTTGACATTGCGGTTCAAGACACTCCAGAAGTACTAGAAGGGTTGGGGCTGAGTGTGAGAGTTGCAATAGAGGGGCGTTGCTTTAAGTGCAGCGAAAAGTGACACGTCCGCTCTGAATGCAAGACAAAAGAAAAAAGAGTGAAGCCTCTCCCCAAATAGAACCGCTAGAGACGGGAGCAAAAGAGAAACAAGAACTGAAAATACAAGAAAAACACAAGAAAGGAGACAAGAAAAAATGCAAGAAAAAACACAAAGAAAACGCAAGAAAAACACAAGGAAAATCACAAGAAAAAACACAAGATACAACTCAAAACAAGAGAAGAAATGGAATTTACGGTGGTTATAACCTAAAAGAGTAAAAAAGCCCAAGACGCAGACTCACCATACAAAGAAAATAAATAAGCCAATGACAGATACACACGAGGAAACATACCACACTGCCCCCTTGTTAAAAACCTATTACTAAACCCCATCCCAAGTCGCAAGAAAAAATTGTGGCCGTTAATGAAATAAATTAGGTACTATCAAGAGTGATTAGAGTTCATTACAAAGCTTGGGGTTATAAGGACAATAAAGACATGTCACCTCATATGCAATTTGCGACGATGGAGATGGGATTGTTCAATGAACTAAAAGGAAGGTATCTTGATGACTTAAAAGATGTTAGTCAAGAGATGGCCGGTAGAAAATTTATGGTCAGTCCAAGGCCTACACCGCAAAAGAAAATGGATGGGGAGGAGGCTAAATTCTTGCAGACACTCCCCAAACTTAAAATGTAAGTAAAGATCAGTCCATAAGCTGGACCCCAATTGATTGAATATTTTTATTCTTCTCTAAAGAAGGAAAAGTTATTCGAACTCGGTGTGGTTTGATTTGGGAACTGAGTGAAAGTCACTAAATATTGCAATGCATTCAATCTGCTTTCTTTTTTGTTGTATAATCTGTTCCTCCTTTTGTTTGAGACATTAATACTTTTCATTTGGGGCACAAAGCTACCAATTTTCTAAGGAATACATGATGATTATATATACCCCATTACTTGACTGGGCCCTTTTGTTTTACCGACCCTCAAACAGATAGAAGGCAAATTGACATTTGAGCTCAAAGTGTAGAGAGCTGTAAGAAGTATCGGTAACGGTTCTTCCAGCCGCTGTCTTATTTTTATAGAATCTAATAAAACATTATGATAGCTCAAAATAGTTAGAAATGGTAAATTATTTTAATATATGCTTCATAATTTGTATTTTATTTGCTTTCTAAAATTCTAATTTAAGAATGTACTTTTAAATTTTTTATTGTCTTTAAATACGGATTAATTTAATGACTAAAATTTTACAGATCTTTCGATTGGAATCTATGCAGCCAACTGTCAAGAATTCTACTTGTTGACGTAAAAGAAATCAACATATTCGTTTATAAATATTCTATATATAATTAATTCATCCGGAATCGTTTCAGATTAAAGTGAAACAAATAGCTTCAAACGGTTAAAGCAAAAATGCTACTGGATTTCGAAGTTAATATCTTATGTGCATACGTTCACAGACGCATCTATCCAGCCAAAACAACAAATAAAACAAGGAAAACAAGGAAAAATAAGATTAGTTGTAAGCTACTGCAAAACCGTGTTGAAATATTCTTTAATCATTATCTTAAGCTTTTAAGGATAGAAGAATGGCTGGAGTAAAACTATCCACGAACGCCTGTGCGATGAAAAACATTTAGTGAAGGGTTTGTTATCTTCACTAATGTAACGTAATGAATCATGAACGTATGTTATTATAATGTACACGCATAATGAAGATAATCCATCTTTATCTCATCGATTAACACTTAAGACATTGAGGCAAAAAAACAAAAAAAATATCTGAAGTATTTCGATTTAATTTGATCTCGGAATCACTAAGCTCATTGCAATTAGTATACAAGTGCCTAGCCGATTAATTTTAGAAATTTGCACCTCAAATTATCACTGACGAAAATAGGAAATCCAAATGACAGTTACAATTTATTAATCGTTAGCGAAATGCACTCTGTTGGAAATCATTCGACGCAAGTTTATGGTCCAAAAATCTTTTTACTTCGTCACTCCAGCCCCACCTACTTCGAGGACCTGCAATACGTCATGATCACTGCTTTCTCTCCTCGCTAAAAGTTATAAAAAAAAAAGATTGACAAGGCATTTTCTTGCTAATACATCGAAAGAAACACGGCATTTCAGTTCAATAACGAGTTCGGTGAACAAAAAGCTCTCAATGATTTTAGGGCACTAAAAGAGATATAGTCAGCATTATGGTGATGAAATCAGTGTTAGTTAAGTATTTTCACTAATAATATACACAATTTAATAGAAAATTATTAACAACTTCAAATCATTACTATAAACACCAATGCATTATTGGGTTAGTAAACAGTGATTATCCTCTGCAGAAAATGGAGACCATCTGTTGTAATTTACGAGCAATGCAGCTTCCTTTGCATTTATATTTGTATTTTTCAATTTAGGCAGTCGACTAATCATAATCTGTAAAAATGTGAATAACGTTTATATTTCATATAGTAACGAAGAACGGGACAAGATGAAAAATTTTGTAACAAAATTTTCGAAGTTCTTTTTTGCTTTTTACAATTTACTTGTTTCAGTCATTTCGCCGCAGCCATGCTGGAGCATCACATTAAATGGTTTTAGTCGAAGAAATCGACTTCATTGTTTATGCTTTTAAGCCTGGTACTTATTCTATCGGTTTCTTTAACCCAGTCGCTATGTTATGGAGGGGGAAAACAGGCACAAAGATACACACATAGATGTATTATATGTATATGCATATATATATATATATATATATATATATATATGCGGGGGGGGGGGGGTATATATACGTATATATATATATATATACAACAACGCTGTAACGGAATCCTGAGCGTTTTGCGGTCGTTTGAAATGCCTAATATAGCAGTGAAACATCCTCCAATCACATCCTCACGAACGAGGTACTGAATAAACCAGTTACTAATAACTTCCAATTAGGAAGGAATTTCAACCATGTTTCGTGCACTGCTACCACAACACCTCCTTTATAGGATCCAGTTAGCTCAAGACATCATCAGGAGGAACCACGTCCGG
The DNA here is from genome assembly GCF_046866305.1 of Octopus bimaculoides. NCBI lineage: Eukaryota > Metazoa > Mollusca > Cephalopoda > Octopoda > Octopodidae > Octopus > Octopus bimaculoides. Next base: position 53,361,166 of record NC_142934.1, on the reverse strand, counting down.
TTTCGGCCCCTACTCCTCTACCGTTTTGACGTGGCAGGGCCCCCCCCTCTTTCGGAGGTGTCTTCAGCTCTGGTGTTGGGTGCATGTCTTCTTTCTTTTATTTCCTGGCCTCTTCGATGCAGCATCAACGAGTGTCAGCGTCAGACTGACTGTCTTGTCAAATTCCCCTTTTTATACCTGCTGCTAGGCTCCAGCAGGCGTCCCCAGCAAGTTGTCACATGACACTGTCTAAATTTCCCGCTGCTAGGGTCCAGTAGGCAGCCCCAGCAATTTGTCAGATGACACTGTCTAAACTTCCCGCTGCTAAGCTCCAGCAAGTAGCCCCAGAAAGTTGTCACATGACACTGTAATGGGGAAAAAATCAAAAACTGTAAGGCTATAACTATTCGGCTGTCAAAGAAAAAGTGAGACGAGGATTCATTTCATATGAAATATATTTCATATTTAATAAAAATTCATTTGTTTTCAGTGTTTTGGGCTCAATATCAATTTTCAGAATGGGGCAGATTCGAAACAGGAATGTGTAGAAAAATAAAGAAGATCCAATGAGACGTTTCATGTTTTCTGACAACATGCATCCTACGTACTTACATACTTTCAAAAGTTCCTACAAACGTGAAGTACATCTTAAAATTGCACCCTAGACATAAGGTTTAAAAAGAGAACACACTGGACAATGTAGTCCATTATATGCAACAACAAGTATTACATTATCTTCCTCTCTGGTTCATCTCTATTAGATGTTTTCGTCTAAGTTATAGAAGCCTCACAGCTGAAACAAATATTACATTTTAAATTTACTGTGACATTGTTTTGGCCTTGGAAATATGAAAGACATTACAACCTTTCATTCGACCAAGACTGAAACAATGTATCAGCACTTATTTGATTTCGAAGCACCTGGAGCAAAAGAATTATATGAAACAAAAAATTAGGGAAGACTATTTATTTTTGCTTCATTAGTATTACAATATTGATATTCATTTTTGAATTTAAGGAAACGCTGCTGATGACAATATATGTAAAGCTAATGTGATATTATGATAGTGCATAGAGGGAAGAGGTAACAATGTTTATTTCGTATAATTATTAAAGAATATCCATTGTGTATTCTGGCACAGTTGTTGACATCATGTCTCTATCTCTTTATGACACGTATACCTTCAGGCGTATGTTTCAGAATTCTTGGAGACTGGAATCCAATCAAAATATGTTTACAACTAGACATACATATAAGAGGAATTTGTTGGAACAGGATTAGTTAACTGGGAAACACACTCGCCAGTATTCAGAGGTACTGTAATGATGTATATACGTACACACACACGCACACACACATATTTGTTTACGCGCCGATATGATCATTGTTCACATACGTATATGCCTACACAGATATGGGTGAGTGGGTGTTGTCGGAGCGTGTGTGTGTAAAATAATCAAAACGTTATTTATATAGAAAATCCGATATGTAGGTAAGTATCTAGCTAGCTGTGTAGATAGGAAAATCAATAAATAAATGGAAAAAGAGAAATGGATACAATTATGTTGCCTAATCAACGCACAATCAAAATGTGTTGCAATTAGCTTAATCACCAAGTTGCCGACTTCACTGCCGGGAATTCAAGAAGAATTAAATATCAATACAGAATCAGGCAGAGAAAATATAAAATTTATATATATATATATTTTGCTTTTAACTTCAGCTACACCGGAGAGCAACAGTGACCCTTTACATTATTACGAATGCACAAGTTACCATTGTAGATTTTGTTATTCTTCAACTTTAGGTCAGTTTTGATGGAGGAGATGTATAACAAAATTCATCTGGATCATGATCACCACGTCTATATTCGTTTGTTGTATAGCTGAGAATGCATTATCCAAACTGATTTTGTGAGAGATTATTGGGAGAGACTTCAGAGAGAGATAGAGAGAAGGAGAGAGAGAGAGACTTGCATGCTTTTGAATCCTGTCGAACAACCATATAGAGGCTTTATTTATTCATCTTCATCTGGATGCGAAATAGAGTTTGCAAGTATACATTACTTTACGCTCTATGGTGCATGAATACTTCTCTTTGCCAGCTGTCAGTATCATTACTTTTATTATATTTGTGGAGGGGAAAGGCCACCACAATTATATTAGCATATGTTTCCAAGACATGCTAATATAATTGGTATAAAAATTCTCATAAGAAATACATAAAAAGACTCAATATGTATTTTAATGCAACAATCATTGTCTTTCCAAGGGGTAATTAGACATGTATACTTCACCGAGCTAAAGTCACTAACTGTGCATGTTGGTGGTGGCGAAATAATTTAAATCAGGCATATAGTATTTGAAACTAAGAGGATGACCGATATAAACGTATCGTACTATATACAACAATATATTTAGATATACAATTGACACATCAAGTAAGTATATATGACGTGCAAGCCAGTGAATACCGGAAGATTCGCTGGAAAGGTTAATGGAAAATGTTTCTAAAATTAATACTTGTTTTAAAACGAAAGAAAACAAAGCGAGAAAATGAAGATATCTCAAACATTTAAATTCTGGTAACTAAAGGTTTTCCTGCATGCTTTTAGCTATTTCGCCCGTTGGCTGTTAGTATTTGCGCTAGGGGATACCACTTGAAACATCTAAACAAGAATTCTGAAATATTTCTGCTTCTACGATAATAACGTTCATTTGAAGACCAGTCAGACTGTATCCTTTGAGAAACTCATCAATCATGTAGCTGGCGTTAATATATCACCAAAATAATAGCCATGAAAGGAAGCTATCTTGAGCTTTGCTATTATTGTATTCCTTTCATTTCAGACATTCATATATAAAGGATGATTCTTAAAACGCCTCCATTTAACTCCGCTTTTGCGTAATTATTTTATAGAAATCTAAATATGATTCCTTGTAGATTTGGTCATGTAATTACTAATTTATCCTTAGAATGTGCTAGTACCAGTAACCATACTGATACTTGGTTGAATTAAATGTGTTCATTTTGTTATGTGAATCAACTCAAGAAAAAGAACCAGGTACAAACGGGTAAGCATACATATATACTGAGTGAAGTACAGGCATACAGACCTACGCATTCACAAACACACAGAGCAACATGCATGTACACACACGCACATACACACACAAACACATACACGCACACACACACACAATTTATAAAAAATAAGAGGTACTAAGAGGGATAACTTCGGTAATACTACAGATTTTGACAACAAAGCTATATATACACATACATATATATATATATATATATATATATATATATATATATATACATACACATATACATATATGTGTGTGTGTGTGTGTATGTATACATGCATGCATGTGTAGCAGCGTATATGGGGCAGCGCAAATGAGTGATGGGAGATAAACTTTAGTTTAATTGAAATGTGCTTATAACAGATTTTTCTGGTAAATCTATTTCACTGCGGTTTAACGTTAATAGAAATTCTCACTGATGGTAAAGGTCTAAATATACAGTTAACAACACATTACCCCCGAGGTACCCCACTAAAACGTCATATTTAAACACAGCATATAGTTATATAACTATAGATAGATAGATAGATAGATAGATAGATAGATAGATAGATAGATAGATCTGGATATATATAGGTGTCTACACCATTATAAAATTATAACTATGTATATGTACATAGATATTAGTGCAACACACACACACACACACACACTCATTTATATATATGTGTGTCTCTGTATATGTGTGTGTTTGTGTGTACGTGTGTGTAAATATATATATATATATATATATATATATATATAGATATGTATATGTATATGTATAAATACGTTTGTATGTATATCTGTTTATATATTTATATATATATATATATATATATATATATATATGTTTGTTTGTATATATGTATGTAACTATGTATGAATGTATGCATATGTACATAGATATTTAGATAAACCGGATAAAAAGATAAATAGTTACATTTGTCGATATATCGATATATCAATACATCGATATGTGTCTATATAAATTCTCTGTCTAGCTGGAAAATTAATTCCCAGCCTAACTAAATATTTCATAGGCTGAACAGCATTGGAAATCATACCGCCAACAAGTATATTAGCAATTGAGCTAACGAACTGGCGTGTTGTTGTGCGCTGCAGCTGTTAAAATTAAGAATAAAATCTCAAATTTTCAAAGAGTCTTATAAAATGGAAGATTACATCATGAAAGTTAGTTTATTTAAATGAAATGACACAGAAAACTCGAGAACTAGACTTTTCATAGAAATTTGGACAGCAGCGCGAATTATTCTTTGCTGCTCTAGGCACAAGGCCTGAGACATTTCTACCCTGAAAAGATGAAAGCAAAGTCGACCTCGGTGGAATTTGAACTCAGAACATAAAGACAGACGACATACCTACCGCTAAACATTTCGCCCGGCGTGTAAAGTTTCTTCTTTCTTTACAGCCAACAGACAGGGGCTACACACAGAGCGGCGAGTTAAAGTTTCTGCCAGTTCGCTGCCTTACCAGCGTGAAATATTCAGTAGTAAAATCGAATGAAGTCAAATAAATATTCTTGGAAGAGTAAGCAGATGTATGTGTTCATATCCATCTATCTATCTGCTTATCTGTTTGTCTATCTATCTATCTATCTACCAGTGTGTCTGTCTGTCTCTCTGTCTGTATGTCTGTCTAGCAATGAATACACGCACACTCACACACACAGGCACACACACACACACGCACACACACACACAAATACACGTATATAAATTATACATATATATATATATATATATATATATATATATATATATAGTTTTAGGGAAAAAAACAAGTTTCTTTTTAATTGAGTTTTTACCTGTAATTTGGGATTTTGTCCCTAATATTATTATTATTATAATATATATATATATATATATATATATATATATATATATATATATATATATATATATATATATATATATATATATATACTGAAAACAGTTGTGAGCCTAGTTTGCTCCAGTAAAGCAATTATATAAAACGGTCATTATTGTTAACTTGTTTCTTATATATATGACTACGGGATTGCACCTAGAGATGTTCAATCGCAGCCCCCAAAAATCAATCAAGAAGCTTGTGAAAGTGGACTAACAAGGCACACAATACGTACGGTGTTGCATAAAGAATTGAGTTTTCGTCTGTGGAAACTGTGACTGCAGAAGTCCAGAACTCCAGAACTCCAGAACTCCAAGCAGTCCAGATATTACTACATGTGATTTTTATCTGTGGGGTTACACAAAAGAGTAAGTGTACAAGAAAAACACTTTACTGTTGGCAGTAAAGAAAGAAGAAAATTTACACGCTGGGCGAAATGTTTAGCGGTAGGTATGTCGTCTGTCTTTATGTTCTGAGTTCAAATTCCACCGAGGTCGACTTTCAGAAGGTTGTTCATTCCAACCCTGGCCGTATGAGGGACCTGGTTGACGCCACTGGTGTTTACGTTGAAATGTGAAGAGTTACTTTCATTTTCCCATGTAATAAAGAACATGTATCAATTATTTCAATAAATTTCTAAAAGGAGCATGGATTTTATTACCAATTTTTAATACCAACTTACATTTCACCTTCTCTGTATACACTCACACGCACAGGCACTCATATCTATATATATGTATGTTTGTGTACATACACACACACACACACATACACACACACACACACACACACACACACACACATATATATATATATATATATATATATATATGCATGCGTACGTACATACATAATTCCTACCCATTTTGTTCTTTTCTTAATACCCTCTGTCGAAGAGCGCAGGCTCGAAACCTAAAAGGCTTTTCCATTTTTCCCGAGCGTTAAACTGACACACCTGGCTGTTATTCCTACAACTTCTTTCTCCCTTTTTCTGTAAATTTGGACTATATACATACATACATATATATATATATATATATATATATATATATATATATATATATATATATATATATATATATATATATATAGCTGCATTAGTATTCCATATTCTTTCATGCTTTCTTTTTCTGATGTCTTGTAAGTAATTAATCGGACAGATCTCACATATTGAACCACAAGATGCCTAACGTTGTGGCAGTGTGTAGTGTGTGTCTGTATATGTGCGTATTGTGTATGTTTGTGTGCACGCTTGTATGTGTGTGTGTGATTGTGTGCAAGTGCGTGTGCATGCGTGTATGCGTTTGTGTTTTTGTATGTGTTTGATTGTGTGTGTATTTGTGTATAAGTGCATTTTATTACTAATGTTTAGACAACTTGCCAAGTTGGTAGTAAATTTTAAAAATAATGTTATCAAATATGATAAATGAAATACAACAATAAAAAAGCGACTTGAAAATTATATTTAAGAGGAAATTGTGAGTGCTGGTAGACTAAAATTACTAAAGGAGACAACGCAGTATATTGTTTGTAAATTTGACAAAAAGTTAATGAGACGATAATTAAAATATATCTAATATATATTCTACGTGATAGTATAGGGAAGAGAAAAAGAAGTCTCATCAATTTAATTTGATGGGATTTCTGCTTCAATGAAGGCCATTCTGCTTACTTTATATTTAAATGGTTTCAAATTAAAGTTGTCAAGTGTCTTTGTGAGAAACTTTATGTTAATCATAATATAGTATCATAAATAAAGAATTCTTTCAATTAATAAATCGTACACATACGAAAAGAGACATGCCAAAATATACGCAGTTGTGCTTAATCACACACACATATAGTATGTATCTACATATAAACATATACATATATGTGTAAGAACATCAATAGGTGAATATATATATATATATATATATATATATATATATATATATATATATATATATATATATATATATATATATATATATATATATATATATGTACATATATGTACACAAACACAGGCACACACACATGTATATATAATCTTTTAACCTGTTCTTTTTTTACTTGTTTTAGTCATTAGACTGAAGCAATAATAGGGCACCACCTCCAACAATTTTAATCTAATGAATCGACCCCATTACTATTTTAAGTCTGGTATTTATTCTTTCGGTTGTTTTGAAAAACTGCTAAGTCAATATACCAACACACACACACACACACACTCACACACACACATAATATATATATATATATATATATATATATATATATATATATATATATATATATATATATATATATATATATATATGTATATATATATGTATATATATATATATATATATATATATATATATATATATATATATATATATATATATATATATATATATATATATATATATATATATATATATATATATATATATATATATATATATATATATATATATATATATATACATATATATATATATTTATACAACGGGCTACATTCAGTTTCAGTTTAACAAATCCAATCACTATTGTTTGGTTGGCCCGAAGCCATCGTAGAAGATACTACCCCAACGGATCCTGCAATGGGACTAAACCCAGAACCGAGCAGTTGGGAAGGACGTTTCTTACCACACAACCATACCAGTGCCTATGTAGAGTATAATAGTTTTAAGTAGTTTTAATGTAATGAATCAACGGTACATGAGCTGAACCTAAAGTTTGAAGCTGGAGTGTTGCTGAACAGTCTTAGAGCATGTTTGCATTCTTGAAATTAGTTAACCAAATTGGCTACCAATCATTTGAGAGCCCGAGCAACTGTTAAGTTTAGTAAGTAGATTATATGAAATTTGTTGTAACGACAAACACTCACGTTTAAAACAGCTGTGGCAAGTTAAAGTTATATTACTAATAATTTGCCTGCGTAATCTTACATAGAACTATACCGATATCCTCATATGCACACAGACATAGACATACAGACACATGTATACATATCTATACACATATTATTTTGTATAATCATGTGCTCATACACAGATACCCAAGCATCGATTCGGAAGTATGGAACTTTAAAAAGATGCTTCGTCAGCAATGAAGAAGAGATTGCTAGAATGAAGAAACTATTAAAGATGAGGAGAAGCAGCGAAACAAGAAAAGAGAGAAAGAAACAGGAACAGACAAAAGTCAAATAAAGTTAAGGGTGTATGTCGAAATATAAAAAGAATAGGATGTTCATGGAGTCACTATTTGAATGTCTTGTTTCTACGGTTTCAAACACTCCTTTCGAGTCTATGAATACACATACAAACATTTATACATATATATATATATATATATATATATATATATATATATATATATATATATATATATATATTACATATCAAAATATAACTCTCAGTAAGAGACAACCTAAAAACTTGAAAAAACTATTAACAAAGGCAAGGTTTGACCTCAGCAACAAAAATCAAACATTCACTGTATCCAAATGCAATGACAGCCGATGCGGCACATGCCGATCAATCCATACCGGCCCATATATGAACACAAAAACAGGGAAAATATTCACCAATGCGAACATGAACTGCAAAAGTAGAAATCTAATCTACTGCATCAAATGCCCTAATTGTGGAGAATTGTACGTTGGCCAGACAAGTAATGCACTATCGGAACGCTCACGGGTACATCGACAACAGATTAAAAACCCAGAAGTCCGCCAAATACCACTGAGTAACCATCTAACAACATGTGGTCATCAAACTTTTATTATATTTCCATTCCATAAACTTTACAACCGGAATGAAATTAAAAGAAAATGCAAAGAAAAGGACTTTATTAAGAAATTCAAACCCACTCTTAACAAACAATGATTAATTCCATCTTACTTGGGGTTTAAAAATCTTATCCCTGTAACCAAAACACAAAACATCTCTCAGTTATCATCATTTCTATAAATAGATTTGGCATCATTTCTAAGAACAGCCAAACACCTACTGGGGTTTAAAAATCTTATCCCTACAACCCACACAAAACAATAAATTAAAATATCATCTCTTCTAAAAATAGATTTGACATCAATTCTAAAAGTGGCCAAACACCTACTGCTGCCTTCCAAAGGAATTGGTATAAAAGACAGAAAACCAGCCAACTAATTACAGTCTGTTAAAGTCTGTCATACCGGCCATGACGAAGGGAAATAGCCCTGAAACTCGAGTCGCCTTTATATATTTATATTTATATATTTATATATTTGATCCTTTATATTGAACACTCAATATTTCATCTACATTCAATACTTTCTTTCATGGTGCCATCCATTTTTATTTTATTTTATTTTATATTATATATTGTATATTCCATATTCTATACCCCACATTGGTTCTGCAGGAATATAAATAAAACATAAAAAACAGACAGTGTTGGAACTCTTTTAAACTAAATAATATATTCCTCTATACACAATCATACAAAAAAACCCACCTTTTTTGTATTTATTTTTACTCGCATATACATATATATATATATATATATATATATATATATATATATATATATATATATATATATATATATATATATATATATTACTTTATTAAACCTGAAACTGATATCCTCTACAAAATGTACTGAGCACTCTTTTCTCATTCCCCCAACATTAAGTAACGTACGCATATAAATATAGATACATAGATATATATATATAAATCCCAATTTCTTTTAATGTAATATTTTCATGTTTGAATTTCAATACATTACTTTTTAAACATAACATATTACATGCAGGATTGGCCAAAAGTCACCTGACAGTAAATCAGAAACATATAATTCCATGATGGAAACAAAAAAATATTTTATATAAAACTTCGCTAATAATTAGAAAAATCTTGAGATTTTAACTCACAGCATGCAATTATTAAACATTCAAAATTAGACTGAATAAATAAATTTGAATAATATGTAATTATGGAATTTTGGTTTATTGTCGGGTGACTTTTGCCCAACGTGTATAGTTATGACAAATTTGTGGCTTCTCACGTCTATTTACGATTATGCTATAGTGTCTGTTTAAATGTACATTTACATGTTGGAATAAGTGTATGTACATGCAGTTTGTATAATAATACAGTGTTTGTATTTCTGCGCAGTTCTGAAAATATTTTCTGATTTCATATAAATACTTATAAATTGAGAAATTTCACAGTTTCCGTACGCTCATTTAAGTAGACTCGATTGCAGATATCTTCCTCATTTGATGCATACATATTTAGATTTTTCTTGTACAAAAAGCCATCTCAAATTTAGGAACTCTAGGTTTTATTAAATTAAACTATAATTACACGACAGAAATGTAATTAGTAACCCAGCATCGACTTCAAACATTTTACCATGGTACTTTAAGAAATCTATTGGGATATTGAACGATGTATCAACAGAAATATATTTAGGAAGCGTCTTAATTTATATACGCATACACACACACTCACACATACCCATATACACACATATCTAGAAACAGACAGACAAACAGAGACAACTTAGAGAGCGTGGGCCACACACACATATATTCATACATTTACTCACACAGGTAAATACATGTATATTTCTTTCGAGCAGTATGTTCATAGCCACAATCTCGGGCCTCTTGTAATAAAGAAGTCAAACTCTAAAATCTAACACGTTCGATCCAAGGCCGTGATGTTAATATATGTCAAATACATTGGAGCTGGGAAGCTGCGTAGATTGACAATACCGATGATGTTGAAGTATTAAACATCTTCGTGGTTAGTTCTGTTTCGGTGTGTGTGTTCTTTGTTGTGAAAGAAAAGGCGTTGGTGCGGATGATGGTGGTGGTACAGGCTGTAGAATAGAAAGTGATGATGGAGATGAGTCGAGACAATAATGCTGACCATGAAAGCTGCCGATGGACGTTGTAGCTCGTGGTAGTAATAGCATAGGAGGAGATTGTAAATTGTGCTAGAATGTAAGGTGGTGATGAGGCTGTCGATAGGGTGTTCGCAACGGTGGTGTGGTGTATTATGATTAAGGTTCTTTCGGCAATGATAGTCGATTTTGTGGAGCTCGTAAATCCATGGATATGTCACTGTGTGTATGCGTGTACGATTGTCTGTCATTTCAGTATGCATATGATTGTATGCGCGTAGTTATGTGAATTCGTTTGGAGTTTTATTTCTGTGGTGGGTTTCTGTGAGGGAGGAGCCTATTTGTGAGTATGGGGCATATTTATGCGTATAGTAGTAGTAGTAATACTACTACAACTACTACCACTAGTAGTAGTAGTAGTAGTAGTAGTAGTAGTAGTAGTAGCAGTAGTAGTAGTAGTAGTAGTAGTAGTAGTAGTAGTAGTAGTAGTAGTAGTAGTAGTAAACGAAATGCATATCCTAATGGAGAATGTCTGATAGTGCTAAAAAATGATTCCTAATGCTATAGTCACCTATGTGACAGGCAATAATGTCTAGTCTATTACAATATACAATATGCTGAGCAGATTTCGAGAAAATAGTTTTGGTTAAGCCGAATATTACGCATTAACGGGATTCATGATTGGAAGACGAGTAAACATATACAATGGAGCGATAAAAAATAATGCAAGAAAGTATTCTGTCGTTTGCTGGTTTTTGCCTATTGCTTATTTATGATCATATTTGTGATATTAAATTTATAAACATGTCTTTCATTTCAACTAGAAAAGCTTGAAACCATATAGTCGTCGTAGAAGAGTTAGAATTAATGATGTTCATTTTACTTCTATTACGTTGATAATACTTTTGGCTAACATTTTATTGTTATGCCGTTATGCATTTGAAACATCGATCATATTTAAGAGTTAATATTAAAAAGTGGCATGCCAACGAATTCATCCTGAAACTCATTAAATAAGATATACACTTTCTGCATTTTAACAATTCACCTATATCAACTACTGTAAGAGTGTGTGCTCAGCAGAATGTGGCTGTCAAAAGTAAGACACAACACAAGCATCGTACTTCATATATCGTAGTTTTCCTCTATATATGTAACAGAAATTGAACTATAGTAAGTAAAAATGTCATTGGCGAATAGATAAACATGGTGTCTAAAATGTTAAAAACTCACGAAGAAAATATTCAGCGCATGATATATTAGCATATATTTGTACGATATTTTAAAACTCTTCAAATATGTTTGAGGCATATTCGACCCGTTAGAAAGCCATTCACTGCAGATTTGTAATGGTGAAAATTTCTCGCAGTAGATAAATAGATGTAAACACGCCACACCGAGTCAGTTCGAAGCGTTTTCTAATCAAACTGATGAAGGTCTGTATTTCGGAGTGGTTATCTCACCTTCAGCAACCGATACCGGAAAAGTAAATGTTACGAACTGATAAGCGACAGTGGGGAAAAAGGATGGAGTGGGAGGGGGAGATAGAAATCTTATATTCCCGTCATGGTACTGTGTCTGGCTGCGCTATAAGCAGCTTGCCTGTTAAATAAGATACTGAATAGAATCTCTAAGTAATGACGTGAATTATAGGAACTTATTACCAGTTTAAATATGCTTCAGGTAAATTCGAAACCGTGTGAATGCTGTATATTGTCAGGGAGAAATAGTCTCGCAGTAGACAAATAGGTCTTAACGCACCGAGCCAGTTCAGAGTAATCGCTAATGAGACTGCTGGTGTTGGATGAAAACATTTCCTTCTAAGAGGTGGGTAAAACATCCAATTCACTGATACATCGGTTAAATACCACATAGATATGGGTTTAATGCAAATTTCAAACAATAAATTAAATAGGGAGCTACAAATGACAATCCAATAGTTTATTATTTATATTATAATATAACATAATATACTATGAATATAACATATTATAACATTTATGTTATAGCATATAGTATTTTGCGTTTGGAATGAGTTCTTGTCGCTTACTGGCGATTATTACACACTTATGACAGGTCACTACCCAGAAACTTGGGTTTGTGTGTATCACGTAAGGCTAGAGATAGGAACGATGATCTCCCTTCGCAAATACTAATCAGAGATAGTCAGCGTGTCGTTAACCAGCTGGAGGTGATGTTCTCCTGGAGCTAAAAAAAGCAGTATGGGACCGCCACAACAATTTGGCAGATATACTTCACGTTATATATATATATATTATTATTATTATTATTATTATTATTATTATTATTATTATTATTATTATTATTATTATTATTTTATATTAGAGGAAAACTCAAAACCAAAGCAGAACGGGTATCTCAAGTCAGTTAGGATCATTTCAGTGGGATAATGTGAATTTGAAGTCTTACAACTGATTCTAGGATAATCCAAATAATGCAAAGTATGAATATTTTAGCCGGGGAAAAATTACAGTTTACGTAGAATCAAATTCACAGTTTATAAGGAATAAAATAGAAGAATAAAATAGTAAAATAAAAGAGTAATGAGTAAAAGAAGTTAGAAGAATACAAGCAGAAGAATAATGTTCACAACTCATCTTTTTCCAGGGGATATGGATGTTGGTCTGTACTTACATGAAGGTACAGGTTAATTTTACCTGGGATTTTATCTAAAAACCTGTACCTTCATGGAATTACCGACCAACATCCATATCCTCTGGGAAAAGATAAGTTGTGATCATTAGTCTCCTGCCTATATTATTCTAACCACTTTTACTCTTTATTCTTCTATTTTGCTAATTGATTCTATTATATTCCTTATAAACTGTGAATTTTATTCCTTGTAAACTGTAAACTTACTTTGTATAAAAGTTTCATACCTTGTCTCAGATGCCGGAATACCCAGTGCACAGACATGCTAACCAACCATTGGGTTATCCTAGAAACAGCTATAAGACTTCAAGTTCAACTTACCGCAATTAAATGATTCTAATTAACTTGAGATACTCGTTCTGCCTTGGTTTTGATGTTTCCTCTAATATAACATATGCTATAACCTAACAGGAATCCACTTACCCAACGTACCTATTCGCTTGGCTTACAAGTGAGCTAAACCCCTCATATTATATACATATATATATATATGATTATGCTTCTATATCTATATATATCATATATAAGCAAAAATACTTAACCTACTGCAATTCCCTCGTGAGATGTAACAGCCAATATACAACATTAGTTACACCAACATTCTTCTCGTGAGGTATAAGAGTACATCAACAAGTGAGAAGCTCTTTTGGCATGATGCTACTATTCTCAAAACACTTGATAACGAATTAGTTTTCTTTCTGATATCTATTTTGGTATTTCATGTAGGGGAAATTTGAAGATGACATATTTTTTCAAAAAATAACTTTAGAATGTGTGTAAGTTGTATTCCTGTGAATATATAAATAAAGCAGATAACTAATCAAATTTGCAAAGACTCCCACTGTCTTTGAGTTTGTTCTTCTGGCGTTTGACTCTATTTGAAACGCACATATCCTGTAAAAGATAAAAGTTTATTAGATTATATTAGTCTACAAGTCACTTTGTGACATCCAGACCTTGTCTCATGTCATTGAGCTGGAAGATTACCTGACGTTGCGCAGAATAGAGTGAAGATATTTGGGGATATTTAGAGCCTAAGTGAGTGAATCAGGATAATTCTAAACTTACATAAGTTTATTTCTAACAACATATGATTATTGTTTGAGTCAGCTGCACACATTTCATTTTAACATCTCAAGGATTATTTAAAATATTACAAATAATAACTGTACATTGATAAATAACATGTGTCGGTTAAATAATCATTTATATTGGTTTCAAATTTTGGCACAATGTCAGCAACTTCAGTCGAATACATTGACCCCACTGTACAACTATTCCCCAAAAGGAATAAAAGCCAGAGTCGAACTCCGCGAAATTTGAGATCAGAATGTACAAACAAAAGAAATGCTGCTCAGAAATTTGGTCCGACTTGCTAACGACTCTGGCGATTCACTGACTTAAATATTAACTGTATATTGATAATAGAAGTGCGCGCGTATAACGGGGAAGAACTGAGTATAAAGTTATAGCCATTATAAATGTGTAACTTCTAATATATTTTTCAATCATTTGAGACTAAAAGATAAAGTTATATTTGTATTTCTATTTTCAAATATCGCCAATCATCACATAACTTTTGCACGAAAACTCAAATATTAACATTGTTTAAAGCGAACATTCTTGAACACAATCCAGGAAATAAAGAACATCGGTATCTTAGTAGAAAAGAAGGGATTAGGAATTGTTACCAGAAATGCAATTTTTCGTTTCATATGTTTGAAGAGAAGTGTAAACTGCAAAAATACTAGTACAAATAAATTTTTTCTTCAGTCTCCCTCTCCTTCTCACTTTGTATATATATAGGTGTGTGTGTATGTGTGTGTGCGTGTGTGTATGTGAGTGTGTGTGTGTTTGTGTGTGTGTGTGTCCATGTATACAGTAGATAGATATACAGACAGCTAGATAGATAGATAGATAGATAGATAGATAGATAGATAGATAGATAGATAGATAGCTAGATAGATAGATAGAATGGAGAGACAGAATGTGATGCATATAAGTGTATATACGTAGGTATTGAGAGGAAGACAATATAATATCAGATAAATTCTTTAAAACAATTATTATCAAAACAATTTCATCATATAAAATAGACTGGATATTGCCTGTATATCAATAATACATATTTACATATTATTCAATCAACCAATAAATGTTACAATTTTTGTATCTTTATCTAAAAGCTTCATCGAAACTTATTAGTGACTTCCACTGTAATGTATGTGTGTGTGTACTTCTATATATGCATATATCTATTTATATAGATAGATACATACATACATCCATACATACATGCATACATAATTCAGTGCTTTTATGTTAAACTGTCGTATGTCTAAATTTGGACAAATGTGTTTTCTTTTTCAATATTTATTTTTGCTTGCAATATCCGATTCTTTTGGTCAAACTGTCGTTTCTCCAGCTGCTTCAGATGCCAACATTTCAAAATTTGTCAAAGTATAGTACAACGATTTTTCTATGGAATGGTGGAAGTAAGTCTTCGTTTTCTGAAAAAGCAACGATCCGGATTTACTACACTTTTGCATAATAGCAACGATATATATGCTCACATTTATATGTACATATACACGCGTAGACAAATGCAGAAACACATATATTATTCATACTCACCTACATACAATATATATATATATATATATATATATATATATATATATATATATATATATATATATGTGTGTGTGTGTGTGTGTGTGTGTGTGTGTGTGTGTGTGTGTGTGTATGTATGTATGTATGTATGTATGTATGAATATATATAGACAAAATCGGACCGGGTAGAGAGTTAGATATAATTTCTTATATCATTATGTCTGTAATTGTGACTGTCTCTTTATAAATGTGTGTGAGTGCGCGTGGGAGAACGTTGTGCATATGTGAAAGTATGCGTGTGCGTTTTCATGTCTGTACGCCTTACCTTGTTTATGATATAATGTTACTAGTGTCAGAGATAAATATTTTCCTTTCGTTTAGTTCTTTTTTTATACCTTTTCTCATTCTTTGACGGAAAAGAATAGCGATCAATACATAGAAATAAGATTGATCGGAAACCTGATTGAAAGACTTACTATCAATATAGCAGAGGAGAGAGAAAAGGAAGAAAAAGAGAGAAAAGGAAGAAAAAGAGAGAAAAGGAAAGGATATTAAGAACGAGGCTGTTAAGTGCAGAATTATGCATGCATTACAAGCATAGGATCCTGTTGCATTTAAAAAGTTGCACACGGAGCATTGGTTCATGACAGCATGCAACTGAAGATATAATTTATGTAAGCAGCCGACTAGTGAATAGAGCGTGCATGTTAATACAGCTATATACAGAAATTCTATAAGACAGTCATTAGTGAGTCTAGTAAAATTATTTGACGATTGTTATGTACACAAATTTTATTTCCACTAAGATGTAAGCGAACTACAATGCTCACACACACACACACACACACACACACATACACACACACACACACACAAATTTATATATATATATATATATATATATATATATATATATAGAGAGAGAGAGAGAGAGAGAGAGGGAGAGAGAGAGAGAGAGTGATTTTCACAAATCTCAAACACACATATACAGATGAATATATGTGCGTATGTATGTATTTTATATTTTCTCCCCATGTTTGTGTCTGTGTTCCTTTCTATCGAAGAACGTAGGCTCGAAACGTAAAATACTTTCTCACTTCCCGAGCATTAAACTAATACATCTGTTTGTTGTTTACACACCCGTCTTCGTCTTTTGTTTCTTTGTAAATTCTCACTATACACACACACACACACACACACACACACACACACACACACATATATATATATATATATATATATATATATATATATATATATATATATATATATATATATATATATGCATATACATTATAAATATACATGTATAATACAAACACACATAGATATATGTGTGTGTGTGTGTTTGCATGCGTATGCA